>NW_007579268.1:107449-163331 GCF_000690725.1 Stegastes partitus
ATGTTGTGACGTTGGAGACTTGGAAGAAGGAGACCCGACTCTGCTGTGCTGAAAAATGGAAAGAAGAAGGAGAGAAGGGATGAATGGATGAGAGGACGGTGGGGTTGAGAGAATGACACAAAGTGCTGGATGTGTTAAATTGGTTGACTTGTCCGGTTACTGGGACTGGTTGATGGGTAGCCCTGGACCTGAACCTTAGTCAACATCATAAACTCACAACAAAAGGCGTCCAAAACAACTTTTAACACGTCTTGAATGAAACAGTGGATGAGTGCAGACATTATTGTATTGTCCACCTAAAAGAGATGAGCTCATGTTTGTCGTGCAGCTTCAGCCTGAAACAATCTGTTTTTTCCTGATATATTTGCCTCTGTGTACACACTTCCTGCTTATTCCAGTTGTGTCCTGATACAGAGAATAAATATTAAATGTTCTTAAAATCTTGTTAAACACTAAACCTGATTAAAGCACAGCCTTTGTCATTAACTGGTCTAACAGTCAGAACAGTAGAAGCCATATATCCTCCACCCAGATGGAGCGTTGACACCACGTTGCCAGCAGCGTTGCATAAGCGTATTAAAATGCATGCTATTTGTACCAAAGTGTCTGCAATGTGGACAAGCATGTTTGTTTTGGAGTATGAATGTTTTTGTAATCCTGTTTTAAACCCACTCTACCACAGAGCTTAAAAACACAACATACACGAGTAATTCAACCTTATTTAGATTTTAATTTCTTCATTAAAACTATTTTACTATTTATTTGTTTCTGTATTAAATGAAGGACGTGTGCTGGTGAACATCTATTGGAAAGTAAAAACTGTCATTTATAATTTTATGATGTTTTATTTCACATGCTCGGAGGAAAACATCCACAGCAGCGTTGCATAAGAGCATTAAAATGCAAATGATCTGAGTGGACGTGTCTGCAGCGTGGACTTGATGTGACTCGCTCCTTGTGTCCGCTGCCTCCGAGCTGCTATATCGGTCCGATGAGGTTGACTTCCTCCCGTGAAGACAGGGGGCGCGGTTTATTCAAATGACACACAAGCTTCTGATGCTTGACGTACTATCAGACCACAGCAAATACGGGCCTCTCATTGGACGACGGCGGCTGGTCTCATGACAAGAACGGCGAGCCGCCAGCCAATGGGATCCCTCCGTGGGCCACAGAGTCTGTTTGTGAATGACGTAATGAGCGTAAAACAAGATGGCGTCGCGTCCAACATAAATCGGTGTGAATGAGTTTATCGGCGTAAAGGCTGCCTCTCCGGAGGCTCTCGTGTTGTTTTACGGTTGTTTTGGTTGCGCGACACGTTTCGCGGTGAGGTGAGTGTGCCGGAGGCGTTGCCGGACACCTCGGAAGAGCCTGTTGTCGTCGAGCCTCCGGTGACAGCCGGGAAGGCGAGCCGCCGACGGACAGGATGGACAGCGGAGAATACATCTCCTCCATGGACACCATGGACCAGTCTCTGGCGGAGTTAGGGGACGAATTCACTCTGGGAGACATCGACGGTGAGCAGCTGTGTGTCCCTGCTGACTGGGTCGTTGTTTTGTAGGTGCTGGCCCGGTTCTGCTCAGCCTGAGCTGCTCCGTGTGTCTCTGGAGGGTTTATGTGGAGCTGGTCGGGATTCAAAGTTAAAATAAACGGATAACATGTTAAACCTAAAGGTCCTGTTGTGTCAGGGGATGATATTTAAACTAATTTAGTTATTATTTACTGAGCTACAGACTGCACTGTGGTGTGTAGTGTGTGTACACTTAGATTAACTGATCATCATTTAAATGTTATTGGAAATATTTTTTTTAAATTAATTTATAATAGATTTTATTTGCAGCACTTGTTTCCTATTTGACTTGTAAAATTTACTTTTTTTTTTACTTGCAATAATTTTAAAATCTAATAATTTAAATGTCCTACTCGTTAGTGTTTACCATTATTCACTAATCATCAGCTCACATTCTTCCTGTGTTCATACCTGTGCCAAAAAAAAAAAGATTCCTATAATGATTCTGAGTTTAGCTGCATTTATTCCTCACAAAATGTAATCATCAACATGAACTTCCCACCTGTGGAAAGCTGTCGTGTCAAATCGTCCATCGGGCCTGAACTTTATTTGCAGAGTGAAATAACACGTTGGGCTTAATTTCACCTTTAAGTTTCCTGTGTGTCTATGAAAGCTGGGCTCCAGGTTGACAGTAATTACGTGATGCTGTTTGCAGCGGAGGTGGGTTTCAGTGAGAGGTGTCACTTGATGACTGTGTTATCACTGAGTTATTAGAAAAGCAGTCTGGAAACAATTCTCTGTGGTTTTTATTTAAAGTTAGCTTTTGTGGATGAAAGACGGGAGCTTTTTTCTTATCTCAGCATCTTTTTTAGAGTAGAGCTTCATTAGGTGTCAGCTATATTTCTAATTAATTAATTGGCTTCTGTCAGTTTTTAAGAAAACAAAGTAGAAATGCTACGATTGGAGCTTCTTAGATGTGAATATTTTCTGGTTTCTCTCCTCCTCTGTGACGGTAAACAGCAACTTCTGGTTTCTATTTGGGTTGTGGACAAAACCACATGTTTGATGATGTCATCTTGAAACCCCGGTCGATATATTTTACAGCCAAAACAACTAATCGACCAGTCAAGAGAATAATCAACAGATAATTAATACTTGAAGCCCTTTTTTTATCTTCCAAACTTAGTCTGCAGAAATAATTGAGCAATGTTTGTGGGACAACATCTCTGAACGGATCCAGGCTCAGGCCCAGCGAACAAACAGCATCCTTGATCCGGTCTCCCTTCTATCAAAACAAGTTTCACCCTTTGGCACGCGGTGAAAGGATGGGGCTTTTGGTGTAACACTGGCCAGCGCAGAGTCACCAGATTTCCATTAGGGTGGAATTTTACTGAATGCTAAGTCACCAGACCGGATTGATGGACTGGTGTGTGTGTCTGTGTGTGTGTCTGTGTGTGTCTGTGTGTGTGTGTGTGTGTGTGGTATGTCAGATGAAATCAGGTTTTAGGACATTACTCCTCTTTTTGTCTGCCTGTCATGGCGGTTAGTCGCGCACTCACCAAGATCCAACTGAAACAATGAAGGCCAACATGGCACGACACCTCTCTGAAACTCCACCTGTCTTTGGCCTCAGGTGTTCATTCTCCTCTCAAACAGGGTCTTTAGACGGAACGAGCAGACTGCACGCCCCCGGCCATGGTTATGTAATCCCACTTAATCATTGTGTCAAAAGAGGGGCCTGTACAGTTTGTGTGAAAGAGAAATGACAGCCGAGGTTTGACTGATGAATCCACAGGCTGATTTCTGCTGCACTCAGTCTGAGCTTCCAACTGCAAAACCGTGTTTGTTTACAGATATTTTTGCTGCTTATCTCCCCCCAACAGTTTGTTAGAGATTCAGGGTTTCTGCTTTCAGTATATTTATTTAAGATCAAACTATGTTTCATCGTTGTTCTGCAGACTCGCCACATGAATGTCTGTGCGTGTGAAGCCACATCTCACGCAGTTGACCACATATTCATCTGGAACATTCTTTCTCTCTCAATTACTCGCTTAGCAACTGCAGATCTTGTTATATAAGCTATTTTCTTTGCTCTCACCAGCCGAGGAAACTGTCCCCCTTTGATGGATTTACCCTTTGTGTTCGCTTGTCTGAAGCTTTGGGGGCTCAGGGAGGCTTTGTCCTGCCTGCCACTAACAGTCTGCCCCCTGTGGCGGCGTACAAGTGCACGATCCGGCGTGTCAGCCTACCCACAGGCAGGTTACAGCTCCCCATCAGAAAGGCCAATTAATGCTCCAATTAGGGCTGAACAATGAGTCAATGTCAAATCAAAATGGCAACGTGAAACTAACGCAAAAGCTGCAATTTAGGATGAGCGAGGTGTCGCTGCTAAATGATGACACTAATGCTGCGTTTCATGTTTGTTTAATTCAAGCAGATTGGAGTTTTAAAGCCCATTGATCAGCGTGTGCTGCGCGGTCAGGCGTGCAGGCTGCGGTTTGTGGTGGCGTTTGCCCGGTCGTGGTATTTATTTAATAGCCACGTCTGGTGCATTTTGCTGCGCGTCTGACCCACAGTTTAAACCGTCGTCAGCAATTCTGCAAATTCAGGCTCGCTTTCTCTTGGCTAATCATTATTCACATGTTTTAAATCTATTACTAAGTGAATGTTTAATGTTGAACTAAAACATTATTGTGAATCAAAGATCTGCAACATATCGTCCCCACATGGTTCAGCTCTGGTTCCTGCAGGGCTGCTTATTTAAAATACTCAATCCAAGGAAATATCGTCCTTCTCTTCCCAGTTGTTGGTTTTTTTCTAGTCGCTTTTATAGCCCTTTAATTTTAATAAAGAAAAATAAAGTAACATGCAGATAACATCTTTATTTTAATGATCGTTCGAGCTGATGGGATGTTGGCTTTCCTTGCTTAAAGATAACACATTTATTGCTTTATCGATTAGACAATGTTGAACTGTAATAACAGACGGAGCTGACAGGATGTCGGCTTCTTGTTGTGAGAAGATAAGAACTGTAAGTGTTGAAATGTTTTACTTCTGTCCAAACTCAGCTTTCGCCTCTATTGTTGTATCAGAGTCATTTTGTGTTGCAGCTGTTTTGAGGTTTCGTGTCACAGTTACTGAAAAATACGTCCTGCACGTAGAACATGTGGTAAAAATATTGCAAAACATTTGAGAAGCCACACAAAAAGAAAGCATTAGCTTCATTGCAATAGTCTGAAATGTTAAACGTTTAAAGATGCTAGAGAAGTAGATAAAAGATGACAGAAGTATGTTTTCCTTCATTTGTCCCTGTGATGGTGTTTGTGTGGACTAGTTATCATCATGTTGTGTTACCAAGCAGCAGTGTTTGCACCTGAGGGCGACTAAACCTCTAATGAACGCTCAGCGACTGCTCTCAGTCATTTTGATGCCACAAAGTAGTGACCTGAAAACGTTTTACGTGTGCAGCGAGGAAAGATCGCTGTTGACTTGTTATGTTTTATAGTCAATTCAATTCATGATGTCATGAATCTAAACGCAGGTGTTTCATTTATCAACAATAAAACACAGAAATATTCCATTTACATAAATATTTAGACACTTTTTTTTTATTTTTTAGTGACTTGCTTTGCTGCATCATGCTGACATCAGTGATGCTTCTACAGTTTGGTTGCCTGTAACTGAATTCATCTGGCGTAATTAAGAAAAGCACACACACCCGTCTGTATGATATCTCAGACTGAACTGAAGAGAATTGTTTGTAGATCTCTGAGGCAGGTTCGTATCTGAGCTCACATCAGGGGAAGGACACTGAAAGGTTTCCACGGCTTTGAAAGCGCCTAAGAGCACGGAGTAGCCTCCGTCATTCTCAGATGGAGGAAGTCTAGAAACGCCAGCCATCTGGCCGCCTAGCTGGACTGAGCAATTAGGAAAGAAGGGCCTCGGTCAGCCTGAGACTAAATTGGTCACCACGAGTGAGAGTTACTTTGTGGAGGTGAGAGCATCAGGGCGGCTCTCCATCGCTGTGGAAAAGTGTCCAGAAAGAAGCTGCTCCTCACTAAAAGGCACAAACAAGCCTGCAGGGAGAGAAGGCGCCTGAACGGCTCTCAGCCCAGAAGCAGAATCCTCTGATCTGTTAAAACTAAGATGGAATTATTTGACCACAGTTCCCCACAGTGTGTGTGTGTGTGTGTGTGAGAAACCAGGCGCTGAGCATCACCTCATTAATATCGTCCCTATAGTCAAACACGGCGGCGGCAGCGTCATGCTGTGGACAGAGGCTGGGAAAGATGGATGTAGAAAAATCTGATATTTCATTTTGAATAAATGGACAACATACTCCAACAACCAACGTGTATTGTATGGAGGTGAAAATAACTGCATCTGCTTTCGGAGTCTGAAACGTACCAAAATGTGAAGAACATGGAGGGATCTGAAAACATCTGGAGCAGTGAAAGTCTCACCAGTGGGGGTGATTTGATGTCACTCAGCTGATAAATGCTCTCTGTGTTACTGTCTAACAATAGGACTAAGTTCAAGGCTACAGGCTTTGTTACTCCGTTGACCCTGACAGCTCAGACGCTATCAGTAACAGATCTATCAGGGACACTTCGACTACACGACCTCTGTAAACCTGTTGTCAAAGTCTTTCCAAAGACCTGAAGGATCACGAATGACGTTGTTTCCCCGGTGATGGACCGCACAGACTCGGAGTCCTTTTGCCGACTTATAACTGTGAAGAAAATAAACTCAGCAAAACAACTCTGCTCACAAAACGATGAACCTGTTTCTTATTTAAATCTGGCTGTCGTCTCTGTTGAAGTGTTTTCCTTCGTCGGTGGTAGAGATGAGAAGTGCTGCTAATGCTCTGATGCTCCTGGAAGGCTCGCTTTGTAAACATGTCAGCTGCCGTCTTCGCTGAACCTCCTAAACTCTTCAACTTGCATTTCATTTTGGGGAAGAGGAAGGGAGCAAAATCTAGAAATCAGGGTGGATGGAGAGCAGCGATCGTGTTCCCGTTGGAGCAGCCGCACGGCATCGCGCCACAGTTCAGGTCATTTGCGCTGCGTGATTGTTTTGTGGTTTTGGAAACTGGGAAAACGGCTCACTGTCCTCTCAGGTGTAGCTGCAGACCCGCCTCTATGACCATCATCCACATGAAGGCAGACTCATCCTGGCTGATGAACGATGCAGAATGAGATGTTTGCTCTCTGCTCCAGTTTGGAGAAATCACAAACACTCTGAGTGCTGCGACTGTTGTATCAGAACCTTTTGATCGACCCTCATGTGCATCCTCTGTATGTAAGGACCAGTTATTAGGTGGAGCTGTGCATATAACGCTGGTGTTCAGCAGCAAGATGACAGCTCATATTTTTTCATCACAACGTAGGCATCTGTCCATCTGTCCGTCCGAGCTGCCAGATTTTTTTAATCAAAGCGCTTTTTTACTTCTGCCACTCTGTTTTGAGGCAATCAGTAATGTTACCAAACCTTTCTCTTCAAGGCTATCTGTTTGAAGGCTGCTTTTTACTGATTTATGGCCACAACAGTAGCCCGTCTAGATGGGCCGTTCCAAGGTCAGGCCTTGAAATTCGCGTGGAGTTTCTTGTCTTATCTGCCAGCAATAAACTGTATTCACACATCTTGGCCAGACCTAAAGTGAAGCAACCTTACCCCTCCGTATTGGGCTTCTATAGAAGAGGACACCTGGAAAAACAGAATATAATACAGTGTCTGTCAGGGCTCAGCTTAAAGGCAAACTAATTAATCCTAATCAGTCATTCATTTATGTTTATAGGTGTCACCTCATGATCCACACTCTGCCTGAAGGGACACGATTTTCTTGTTTTTAAAGTAAAAATGCGTATCTTGATATTTAAGAAGTTGTGGAGCTGCTGTGATGTTGAAACATGAACTTTATTTAGCGGCAGACTGTCCAAAAGTTTTCCTTTCTTCGTCACATTTAATCAAATCCAGACTTGCTTCAACGTTCTTCTTGTTTCTTCGTCTCCTCAGAGATGCTGCAGTTTGTCAGCAACCAGGTGGGGGACTTCCCGGATCTGTTTGAGGACCAGATGAACACAGCCGGCTCTCTGCAGAGCGGCGGCACCAACCCGGTCCAACAACCCGCCATGCAAACCCCTCAAACACCGCAGACTCCCCAGACCCCCATGGCTGTCGCCTACCAGAGCCCCAGCGTCGGCCTGGCCCCCTCCCAGACCCTGTCCCCCCAGTCTGTGCCCCTTACTCCTCCCCTGACTCCCGTGCAGACACCCTCCCCCGTCGCCGCCGCCGTCCCCTCAGTGCAGCAGCAGGTGACCCGCAGCCCTCCTCTGCTTCAGCCACGGCCTCAGGTGGTCCAACCCATCCAGCCACAGCCCCAGCAGACGGCCCAGCCCACCATCCAGGTACCGACCGGATGACACCAGATTCACAAACAAGAACTGTGTTTGACACTCATTCATTGAAAACTATACTCAGAGTTCAGTTGTTAAAGTTAAGGGTCACTACATGAATCTAAAACTGGTGCTGCAGTGGTGGGATAGTGATGCACTTTTTAATATTAATGTGTTTGCAAGGGGCCTCGAAATGAAATTTAATTGTCCATTAAGGAGAAAAATTGTGCATTTACTTTGCATTATTGTGCCATTTATACTAAGAATAAATATTCTTGTACTGACTTTACACTTCATTCTGTTTGGAGCTGTTGTGACGGTGAACTTTCCCCACTGTGGGATCAATAAAGTTTATCTTATCTTAACTCTGAAATCAAACCCTGTTTATGTTTATCTTGAATGCAGATGCACACCCAGGGGATTCCCATGCAGACCCAGAGCTTCCCGGTCCACACTCTGGTTCAGACCCACAGCCAGACGCCCCTGCCCATCCAGACGCAGGCGGCTCAGACTGTGATGATCGCCTCCAGCGGCGGACAGTCGCGCTTCATCCAGAACCCCGTCATTTGCCATCAGAGCCCTGCTCCTGGATTCCAAGGTGACCAGAGAATGTGTCATTTATAAATTCATCGTTTCTTAACCGTCGTATGTTGTTGCAGCGGTAAACACACAAAGCTCTCTGACTGTGAGCTGTAACTAATGCATCGTTTGTCCTGTCATCCCTCCAGTCCTCCAGCCACAGGTGCAGAGCATCATGACATCACCACAGCTTCAGCCGGTGACCATTCAGCACCAGCGTGTCCTGACCCCAACAGGTCAAACCATCCAGACTCTCTCCACAGCGCCCACCACAGTCCACACCGTGCAACAGCAGGTGCAGCAAGTACCTGTGAGTGATCTCAGTGTTGTTAGCGAGTAATCACACTGCCGCCGTCTGACAATGAGCTGAAACTGTTCATAAAAGTTTAATGCTTCAAGAATCTTTACCGTACAATTTACACATTCATGTAGCTGTAGAGAATAAGACTAACAGATCTCGGTGCCTTATTGTTTTAAGCAGCACTACCTGAATCTTGTGGCTGACTTTCCCTCAGGTTCTGGTCCAGCAGCCGCAGATTCTGAAGACGGACTCGTTGGTCCTCACAACGCTCAAACCAGACGGGACACAGGTGCTGTCCACCATGCAGAGTCCCACAGGGATCACCACCCTGACCACGCCCATCCAGAACACAGCTCTACAGGTCCCGGTATGCAGCGTGGGTTAAAGCTTTAATGCTACTGTCTGACTGTTAGCAGTTAGAACTTTAGCCTCGACAAAGGCAGCAGCAGTGAATTGATCTTCTGTTCCCAGACGCTGATGAGCAGCAACATCCTCACCACCGTCCCTGTTGTAATGGGAGGAGGAGACAAGCTGCCGATCAAGCAGCTGCAGCCGGGCTCTTCCCACTGTTCAAACGGGGCCAGAACGGCCATGGATCAGAGCCAGATGACAGCAGGAGGAGTCGGGCCGGGAGGCGTGGTGAAGGAGGGCGAGAGGAGGACGACCCACAACATCATTGAGAAGCGATATCGGTCCTCCATCAATGACAAAATCATGGAGCTCAGAGATCTGGTCATGGGAAGCGACGCAAAGGTGAGCTGGAAAAGAAAAGCTTTAAGATTATGGTTGTGATGTTTTTCAGTATTTTGAATTGATGGCTGTGATGGAAACATGAACCTCACACATCATTCTTTCTGTCTTTCTTCTCAGATGCACAAGTCGGGCGTGTTGAGGAAGGCCATCGACCACATAAAGTACCTGCAGCAGGCCAACCACAAACTACGACAGGAGAACCTGGCGCTGAAGATGGCCAACCAGAAGAACAGTAAGGGTTTCACATCAGCTAAAGCTGCATGCACATCAGAATTTTTCCACGACTTGAGATTCCAACGAGCGTTTTATCTCCATCCCAGAGCAAGTGGTGCTGTCTGAAGACGTAGAGCTCAAACAGGAGGTGGTGATGATGTCGCCTCCAGCCTCAGATTCTGGTTCTGGTTCCCCTCACCAGTTCTCTCCTTACTGCGTCGACTCGGAGCCGGGCAGCCCCTTACTGGACCATGATCAGGTAACACACACATGAAGATGCACGAGCGTTTTTCTGTTCAACACACACTCGTGGTCTCAGCCTTTGCATTTACGAAGTGGTCCAAATACGGGCATTTAGGCGTTTTCCAATCTTTCTAAATAGTTCTGGGAGCTGCAATAACAGAACCTTTAGACGTATTAGAAACCCAAAATATGATAAAAGTGACAAAAGGTCAAATCCTTTTCTGGCATCTAATGAAACAACAGAACAGTTTGGATTCTCTCGACCACATTAAACATAGAAGAGGACGTGTTCTTCATAAAAGTCCACTTGGTCGGTATTTTTAATATATAACATTTGGTAAGACTTGTTGTAGATGTCCAGTCCAGACTGAGCAGGCCTATGGCTCTGTTATATCTCTGTCCTTTTTGTGGAATTAAAGAAATCGAGGCTTCATTGAATGTTGCTGACATTTGACCCTTTTCCTGCTAAACTTTCTGCAGAACTGGAGCACAAATATATTTTTATAATATTCCACAGAAAATCCATCATAACCTGGTGATTTCCCAGTTCTCATTAGTCAGGCAGCTCTCCTGATTCCACCCTCAGTTATTGGTGACTGGGGCTTCTCTACTTGATTAGGATGTAGCTCGGGTATATCGATGTAAGAGAAGAACGGCTCCCTCTGATTATTACTGTGGTTGATGTGTAGCTTCGTATTATTGAAACGTGTCGCTTAAATCCCAGCGAAGTTGTCAGTCTCTTAAACGACTAAAATAGTTTTTGACAGCTCTTCTCTTTCACTTCAACATTTCTTCAGGTCTTCACCAGCTTACACAGGAGTTAGTTTATATTCTATACGAGACATTTTGGACTCCTGATTAATCATTGTGACCCTGTTCTCTGTCTTTGTTGTCGTCTCTCAGGTGAAGAGCGAGCCAGACTCTCCCTCCTCGGTCGGAGTGATGGACCGTTCCCGACTGCTCCTCTGCGCCCTGACGTTCTTCTGCCTCTCCCTAAACCCTCTGCCCTCTTTGCTGGGCTCGGAGGCCTCAGGGAGCCCCAGCCTGTCTACAGGCCACGGCCCGACCAGAACGCTCTTCTGGTTCCCAAGTCACACGCAGGACTTTGGTGAGCGGTCGTGACCTCCCTATTTATCTTAAGTTTAAAAGAATAAATACAACAGTCCAGTCTGTCGAGTATTTGTCATAATTGAATTTGAGGAATCTTAGCTGTAAAATGTTCTAAAGCTTTCATTTCTTCTGCAGCGTCTTGGCTGCGGTGTCTCCTGCCGTGGGTGATGGTGTGGGTGCTGAGTGGGGTGGGAGCGGTGTGGGGCTGCGTCAGGGTGCTGTACCTGTGGGAGCCCGTCACTCCCCTTCACTCACCAAAGTCTGTGTCCTTCTGGAGGCACCGCAAACAGGCAGATCTGCATCTCAACAGGGTGAGTAACGCTCTGGGATCAGGAGGCCTCAAACACATCCAAAACAGAACCATTTGGGACGCTAGTGCGTTCAGGGATTCAAAAATGAGTGAGGTAGCGTTTCCAAATATAGAAAAACTGATCACACTCGATGTGTTTCATGTGATGTAAATCCTGGATACGCTCATTTTCTCCAATTTGGGACGTGCTCAGAGATCTGGATTTGATTTTTTTTTCCCACTTCACACAGTTTTGCTTTGATTCTCACCGTTTTGATGTCTCAGTTTAGCCCGCCTGTTCCCTGCCTGGCTTTATTTTTAGCGTTTGCTCAAATCATCTTCATATCTGAGTCGTGACCCCCACACAACAGTCTGAACTGAATACTGAACAGCTCACCGCTTCTCTGCTGCAGGGAGATTACACGGCAGCGATGGCCAGTTTAGAAACCTGCCTGTCTGTCTTGACGAGAGCTCTTCCCTCAACCTCTCTGGATTTGGTCTGCTCGCTCTCTTGGAATTTGATTCGCTACTGCCTGCATCGTCCGACTCCTCTGGGCTGGCTGGTTCACCAGATTGGAGGAAAGCACGAGGGGGATGAGGCGAGGACGAGCGCAAAGGATGCTGCGCTGGTTTACCACCGGCTGAGCCAATTGCAGCTCACAGGTGAGCGTTGAGGAAAGAAAACGGGCTGATGTTGTTTGCTACATGACTGTACGATCATATTCAATTAAGAACCAGTTTTTATTTGTTTTGCTTCCACTCTGACATGCCAGGAAGATTTCAGCTTAGTGATACAATATCTGCTCTCTCTGTCTCTGCAGGAAAGCTGCCTCAGCGGAGCAGCCTGTGGGCTTTGTCTCTGTCTCTGAGTGCTGTCAACCTCAGCGAGAGCGCCCAGGGGAAGATGGCCCCCGCACAGCTCGCCCAGATTTATGTCACCGCAGCAACAGCCCTGCGCACTGTGCTGGGCCACCATCTCTCCTGTCTGCCTGTACGTCTCCTGTCTGGTCCATCATCACTGTTCTCAAACGCAACCTTTCCATCACTAGCATCGTTTCCACTGTGTCTGTCTCCCAGGGTTACCTGTTGGGTTGTGCGGAGAGCGTAGCGAACCAATCGGAGACCAGGCCGATCCCCGACTGTCTGCGCTGGCTCTTCACTCCGCTGGGCAGGCAGTTCTTCCTGAGCTGCGATTGGTCGGTGAAGTCGGAGAGCAGCGACGGCGTGTACACCTCTCAGAGAGACCCGGGTATGTCGCGAGGCAGAATCAGAAAGGCTTTACGTATTGAAGTTCTTTATTTATTGATCCCTGAGGGGAAATCGCTTATGTTGCTCCCGTTCAAAAACTTCAAACTAAGCAGCAGAACTAATACAAGACAAACAAAGGTGCCCTAGAATTATAAACACAAGTAGAAAGTGTTGGCATAGAATATAAAAAATGTACATTGTACTCGGAAATAAAAATATAAGCTTACGATGTCATAAATACCAATCGACTTACAACTGTGGTAAAGTGCAAGTAGTTATTGCACATTGAGTGTCAGCTCAAGAAGAGATGATGAGTTAACTGCTGGCAGGTGAAGCTAAATAAGTCCAGAGTGTGTGACAGTCTGAGTGAGGAGTTGTAGAGTTTAATGGCCACAGTCAGGAATTATTTCCTGTTGTGCTCTGTGGTGCGTTTTGGTGGAATGAGTCTGTTGCTGAATGAATATATTCAACATAACTGTTGCATAATGTTGTTGTTTTCGTCAGGACTCTTTCTGTTCTTTTACATTTTAAATCCAACCAAGTCCCATTTGAACCATTTTACTTGGTATAAAGGAAATAATAATACAGGATTATGTCACTTACAGCTAAACACTGTGCTATAATTGGCCTGTTTTCCTCTCGATGCCCTCTTAGCTGACCCCATCGCCCAGCTGCATCGCTGCTTCTGCAGGAAGCTTCTGGAGAGAGCCGTTCACACCCTCATCCAGCCGCAGGGCGACTCTGACGCAGACAAACGCAAGAACGACTCTGGGTAAGGCGGGAACAGCAGCAGCGCTGTCTGGTTTGAATTCAGGATTCACTCTGTATGTGTTAAATAGGCTGAAACGATTTTGGATAAATGTCTCATTTAAATTTCTCCGACATTTGATTTACAGTCATTTTTTTCAAAAGTTAAGCTTCACTTCAATCGTGTTATAGATTTAAAATGTAATAGAGGATCACATGTATTTGTGAAACCACTGATACAACAGTTTAAACTGTGGGTCAGATTTGCTGCAACATGTAAGTTGTGTGGCCATTAGATACTGAGACTGGGCTGATGTCAGTGGAACCTAAACCTCGTCGTGTACGTGCATCACTGGACACCGTAAACAACCCCTGAACGGTTCACTCTGCTCACATTGAATACTGCTGGATTACAGCATTCGTCTCATTATTTAACAGCCACACTTTATATATTCTGAATTGCAGCCTTCATGATAAGCTCATTGTGTGGTTTCAAATTTCAGTTTTGACTTTAAATCAATTGATTGTTCAGCCCTGCTGTAGGCACCTGTTTATTGTTTCTGCTCTCACTCTTTCAGGGAGTTTTCCAGCGCCCTGGAGTTTCTTCAGCTGTTGAACAGCTGTACAGAGGACTCTCCTTCCCCTCCGCCTCCTTTCCCAACTCCACCCAATCACACCACCATTCCAGGTATGAATAGGACCAAGCGAAGCAACCCTGCCCGTTTACAAAGAAGCATGAATCATAATCTGTGTTTTGTGTGGCCAAAAGGTCACGGTTCAGTCGTGGCATTAGCACGGCGCTTTAGTGGTCCAATCACAAGTGAGCTGCTGTGAATACGTTAGTTCACACCTCGTATTGGAATTCATCTCAACACGCGTGATCAGACTTTAATTCCCCACTCTGTATGCAAATGAATTCACATCATTTTTCATTTTCAAAGACTGTAGCACAAAGCAGCTACTGCAGGTTTTCCCCAGCAAATACACACACACACACACACACACACACACACAGGGTTTATTACTGCCACAAACCACACATGTAACTTCAGAGATGATGGATGTGCGCTCCACGCCGTAGTGTTTGGCTTCTGCCGCTCCGTTTCTCTGTAGAACAAAACAGACTCTTCCAAGAGAGGCTACATGTGGTTGGCGTCCTCTAACTGGTGTGGTTTATCTCAGAGTGGCAGCTCCAGATCCCAGCGTGCTACTGGGAGACAGAGAGACGGATGAGGCAATGCATTATAGGTGTGCCAGTCAACTCGGTCTGGCACTGGTCCCTGAACCAATCGGCCCAGCCTCCCCTCCAATCGCTGAGCGGAACCACACCCCACCGAGACCAAATGCAATTTTATCCTTACTGGCAGGAGGCATCAAATCATTAGTCTGCCTGGAACTCCAAGAACAAGAAGTAGAAATGAAAGGAGTATTTCTTGAAATGTTCCAGGCAGACCAAATCACCCAAATCTCATCTCAGTAGACAGACAGAAGTTTAACGTTAAACTATTACAGAAGGAGACGGAGTACATTCTTCTTCTGTTCAGTAGGAGATCCTTCAGTAGATCAGGGACACGTTCACCTATCTGCTGGTAGAAGGATGCAGCAGCTTTGGATCCCGGCGCCTCCTCAACGCATCACACCTGCGTTTAGAGCAGCTCACTTGTGATCAGATCACCCCGAGACACGTGTTGGTGCCAGCTGTGAACAAGGCCACTTCCTCTGCAGTTAGGATTAACCAGCTGAGCTATCTCAGTCATTACAGCCGACCTGAATGGATTTGCTTTGCTCCAGAAGCACGCTGATACCTGATAGCTTGTAGGATTAACTTTTTGTTGGAAAAATTACACTGGCAGACTTACAATTTCCTCCGTTATCTCCTTCCTTTTTTTTTTTTTTCTGCTGCCAGTGGGCGACCCGGTGAGTCGCTGGTGGGCTTTGGTGCTGAAGGCGGCCGTGCACTGGCTGCAGGGTGACGACGTCGCAGTGAGGTCGCTTCTGGCAGAAGCGGAGCGGATGCCAAGAGCTCTGCACATTCTCGAGTAAGTGAAATAAACCAGCTCCCAGTACAAGTATCTACAAGTGATTAATGAAATAAAAAAACAAAGAAAGTCTTGATAAGAATCTTGAACAATGAGCCGATTCTGTTTAGATGTTACAGCTGCAGGCCTGAACTGTTAACTGTTGCACAAGCTGATCTGTTTTGTGGAATAGATGAGCTCAAACAGCAGATTTACACCCAGTGGATCTGCAAGCTAAGCAAAGTTCTAAAACAAGTCAATCAAAAGTTTGGAGAAAAAAAAATCACCTGACCATTCCCGCTGTCCCTCTGTGTGTTTCAGCCACCCTCTGCCCAAGGCTGTGCTGCTCCTCTGCAAGGCGGTTCAGATGAGTCTGTCTCCTCTGAAAGGAGAGGGAGCAGTGGCCTGCCTGTCCCACTGCGACAGAGCCAGCAGCTACCTGCGCTCCAGCATCTCGGTGCCACTCGCACAGTCGGGGAACTGGCTCAACAAGGTAGAGTGCAAAGAGTTTGTTCCCAGCTCCCCAAACACAGGCGCTGCTCTAATGTGGAGGTTAGAGGCGGCCGTCTTGGACACGTATAGGATGTACAGACATGAATCCTTAAAGTGCACGTTTCATTTCAACATATCCTGAAGTCGCTGTGCTGAAGGCTGAACTATGTACGCACACACACACACACACACACACACACACACTGCATGCTGTGAGGACAGGCTGACGTGGGGCTGTGTGTGTGCGCAGTGTGGGTGGCAGGAGGTGGCTGTGGTGCATTGTAGTTGCATTGCATGATCCTGAAGTCGAGTGCAATGTGTCTGCAGTGCAGTACAGAGGCCTCCCCGATCTGCACGCACCCGCTACACACCCCAACGCCTGACATTAAACAGCGCTGAATGTCGGTAGTAGTTTGACTTGTTGGTTTGTGGCATCGGGTAAGCTGCACCTGTAGCAGTGGGGGTTAGTTGGCGGCGGTGGGTTGTGATGGTCACATCTGAATCATACCTCTTGTGTGCGTCAAGTAAACCCGTCCAGATGTTTATATGTACCCAACAGCTTCTCTTTGTCTTCCAAGGGGGTTGAGCTGCTGGTCTGTGATCTTCTCCTGACCTTGAGGACCAGTTTATGGCAGCGGGGAGGCAGCACTAATGGAGAACCTGGCCCGGCTCCTGGATCCCAGTTGGCCGGTTTCCAGAGGGACCTCAGCGCACTCAGAAAGCTCACGCAGTGCTACAGACAGGCTCAACACAAGGTACAGCTATGGCAAGATGAAGTTCAGATGCATAAGGAACCAGCAGAGTTTAGCTGCTGGTAGCTGCGATAAACAACTAAAGGATGCTGGTGGAGGTTACTGCACTGAGCTAAGCTCCTGAGGTGGTGTTGGTTGCACCTGCGTCTGCTCGTCTGGTGAGAGCGACAGAGGAGAGCTGCAGGAGGAAGCGTTTTTCACTTCTGCTTTGTGTGGTTTTTTTTGTTTTTTTTTTTCCCTCCTCCAGATTTCGTAGCTCTTCGCCTGAATCACCTTCGGTTGATTACCTTCCAGCCGAAACATCAATTTATAATGATTTCAATTTGAAAAGCTGCAAACATTTTTAAAGCCCTCACAAGACGTGTAATGGGAAAGGATGGAAGTAAGAGAAGACCTAAATACGTTTATCTAGCTTCAATGAATCCCAAAACGTGCTCGTGGGTTTGAAAGACCTGATGTCTTCACCTGTCTATCAGAGTGGAGACTGTAAGGAAGGATGGACAGATATTTAACTTTCCAACAGTCCCTGAACTAGTTCTGTGGACATGACATTTATTCAAAATCACTTTAAAATTCGGCAAGAATAAACCATTTGGGGCTGCAGGTGGCTCGCAGGTAGAAGGTCGCCGGTTCACGTCCCGGTGAGGACACCCGGGATCTTCCTGCGTGGAGTCTCCATGTTCTCCCCGTGCAGCGTGGGTCCTCTCCGGGTTCTCCGGCTTCCTCCCACAGTCCAGAAACATGCTGAGGTTAATTGGCGAATCTACTGACCGTGTAGAATTTGTTCTTTTTTATGTTTTATGGCTTTCTAACTTTGTTGTAGCAGCACAGAAGACGCTCTACTTCTGCTCCCACACAGTTGCAGGACTTTATATTGTGGTGAGGAATGAGCCTGGAGTCCAGAAAGAAAAAACAAACACCCATAAACTGCTTCTGTTTTAGAGGGTTAACAAAACTTTGCCCTGCACTCACAACAAGCCTGTAAATCACCTGGGACCCGCTTATCTTGTTCGTGATGATTCTAAATCACCGTCGGCGGCCGCAGAAATCTCCCCACAGTTAACACACCATCAATTATATTTGTCAGATTTACTGGAGGAGCCGTTACAGCTCCCCGAGGGTCTTTAACCTTCAGCATTACTTGTTGTTTTGTCTTATGCGCCACTCGGAGAAACACGTTTTTTCTTTTTCTGTGTCGTTTTATGAGGTTCAGTAGCGAGGCCACTAACTGAGTCACTGTGAGACGCTTCGCTTAGAAACCTCCGCTGAAGGCAGAATATTCAGTGAAGGATCAGAGTTCTGTTTTTCTAGGCTGTTATGTTTTGCATTTATTAGATATTGCAGCAGAGAAAGAGAGGAGATGTGAGGAAAGGCAGCAAAGGGCCAGCCGGTTGGGAGTTTAATCAGCTGCTGAAGGCATCTTGTGGTGTCCACCCTGAGCGTTCAGCCACCGGGCCGTCTGGATCAGGGGTTTTTAAATACTCTGTAATGACAGTGATTGAGGTTGTTTTCTTTTTCCACCCCTCAGGTGTTCCTTCATGAGACCACAGTGAGGCTGATGGCTGGAGCCAGTCCCACAAGGACTCACCAGCTGCTGGAGCACAACCTCCGACGCAGGACGCACAACTCCTACACAGCCGGTGAGCAAGACTCCAACTCACACAGTGATTACACACCACAGACTCATACCGGCACACAGAATAGAGCTTCAACTGTAGTGCCTGGTTAGAATCAGACACTGCTGTAGTTCTTAGCTCTTAATGGAAAAATTGAAATACTGTAATTTCTGGACTATTGAGCACCTGAATATAAGCTCCACCCACTAACTTTAAAAAGAAAACAAATGTGTACATATATCAGCTGCACTTGTCTATAAGCTGCAGGTGTCCACGTTTTAAACTTTTAATTAAATACGGTAACATACACAAATGCTTTTTTCTGAACAGTTCCTGTAGCACGACTGGTTAAGAAAATAAAAACTACAGCAGCCGACCAGGAAAAGTCATTGATCGCTATCTTCATCTTCCTCCTGAAAACCACTAAAGTCTTCAGTGTTGGAGTTGAACAGCCTCAGATTTACTTCGTCACACACTCTCAACGTCACTTTCGTCTCGAGACAAATTCGTAAAATCCGTCGTAAAATAAATTAGCAGCACCGTTGTTGAAAGCGTGTAAAAAAAAGTAGCAGCTTATAATCCAGACATTACGGTAGTACGCAGACACACATCTAAGTTCCCACATACACTGAAGCAGGAGTCACTCATCTGCCTTTTTCTTCCTCCAACCGTCAGATGGTGAGTGTGTTCTGGGTGAGAGGGAGCGGGCTCACGCCATCCTGCTCGCCTGCCGCCACCTGCCCATGCCTCTGCTCACGCCGCCGGGACACCGCGCCCGCCTGCTGGCCGAGGCCAAGCGAACCCTGGAGCGGGTGGGAGACCGCCGGTCCCTGCAGGACTGTCAGCAGATCCTGCTGCGCCTCAGCGGGGGCACCACCATCGCCGCTTCCTGAGCGCAAGCGCACGCCGGGATGTTGACGAGGCGACTCATCGTGTAATTCTCCAATCGACGGCTATTCACACCGATCAAAGGACAGAAACGTTGCTTCAAACTCCCGCATGCACACCTTCACACAGACTGCTCTTATTTTATTTACTCTCATAGCTCCGTTTGTCAGCCCTACATGTGCTGCACATTTATGTTGCTTACTTGCGTTGTTGCAGCACAATCACCCCACCTGCTGGTCGCTAGCGGAACTGTGCTGGCCGGCCGCCTCGTCTCCAAACAATACCACACAACAAGGAAAATCAGGTTCAACAGGCCCCAAAGGGAAAAGGGACGATTCCTCTAATAGCTGTTTGAATTAGTGCGACACAGCAGTGCATTGATTAGCTGTAGCACACCGAGCTGTACAATCATTATTGGCACACGGCGGCGTGGGCGCTACGGTAACCGTCTCATTTAATTTGCGAGCATCGATGAAGGGCTTCGGATGCCGACAGATAGACTAGCTTGCTTTCAACCATACAGTGCTGAGTAGTGTCTCCTCTTATCTACCTCAAATACCGTACAATGCCAGCGTTGTACCGTGGAGCAAAATAGGATACTTGGGCGCCCTGAATTTGGAATAATTGATAAAGCGTAAAGTTCGATTCATTCTAATAAAATCATGCTGACCTGCTTCACTTTTGACTCGCTGTCTGCAAGAACGACGGACGGCTGCTGAACACGAAGCAGGAAAAGTAGTTTGGATGCGTCTAAATAACGGCGTGAAGCAGGCTGAGCTGGTGAGCTTTTTAAAAAAACGCCCGTAAAATAAAAAAAGCGCGCGGATGCATATATAAATGACATAAAAAACGACTTGCGCTCGAACTCGCAATGTGATTGTATATAGGTTGTACATAGGCAAATAAGCAGGAGTAGATTAAAGTTCTTAATTATTGTTTGAGAGAAGACACCTTGAAAACAATCAGATGTAAAGTCAAAGTCTGGACGCTCCGACCAGGAGAGCGAGGTCAACTTCTCAACCTTAAAGTCATTCTCCGCCAAACACTGTCATCTCACCAAACACCTGCTGTCGCCCTGCACGGCGGCGTCAGAAAACAGCGGTTATGGTTGCTTTCAATTCACTGTAATGACAAGTTTCTGCTGCAGGAAAGCATCCAAGAGTCAGATTATTCCACCTTTCTGCTCCGTCTGGCGGTAAAAGCCGCCTTTCACATGCAGGCGGGTGTCGGAGAGTCAGAGGATGTTTGCCGGCGTTTCACTTTAAGGTCCGTTTCAGCAAAAATGGTCCGAACACGGCGATGAAAGTGAGGAATGTTGTGTCTTCACCTATGAGTGAAGCTCTCAAGCAAAATGGCCTTGATGTTATGTATAAAAAAAGTAATTTTATCACACGTGGTCGTGTAGGACAGATGGAGTATCTGTGTGAAATCTTTTTATTTGTAATTGTTGACTCACACGCGGCACAGCACTTCTTTCATTCCCGTTTCTGTGCTCTGATTATCTTATTTAATGGTCGTGATATTAATATAAATGCTTTTTTTCGGGGGAGGGGCCAGTTTTGCAGTTTTGTCATCGTTATTGTTTTGTATCGGTCAAAGCAGCCTCTAGGGTCCGAGACCGTCGGTGGGAGGATCTCGACTAGAACCATGTTTTATATTTTATTGAATAAGCGAATCCCTCGTTTAAACGTTTAGCTCAGCATTTTAGGATGTTTGTTTATAGCACACACTGAAATTTCTCGCAGATTTTAAAGTACAAGAGAAAGACACGAGGCTACTATTAGAACTTCCTAGAACTCGTTCTTCCAGGTCAACCCAAGTCCAGGAGGACTGAAAATACTTCTATCGGTTTAGATTTAGCTTTCCTGGTTGGTGGAAGTCCACAGAGGAGGAAGCAGTGCTTAGACAGCAGGCTGCAGGGTTTTTGCTATCATTATAATTATGTTACTTTATTTTTTTGTCTTTTCCCTTTTGAGGTGTTTCATTGTCTGAATTTCTGTGTTCATTTTGATGTTTTCTAATAAAACAACACATGACAGTGTTTGGCTTCTACCATCTTTGTGTTGAGGGTGTGTAATACGGGAAGTACAGTATCAGCGAAGAGACTGACACAAAAAAAAGGCAGATTATTGCATTTCACGTTCCGTTTCGACGTGGGAGTTGGCCGGGTGTGAATGCCAGTAAATCTGATAACGATGTAGGTGTGAAGTTTAATGGTTTTCTCTGTCAAAGACTCTGTGTGGCTCAAATGAGACGCTTCACACAGAGACTCCTGGATACATGATGAGGTGTGACGGGAGGTCAGGAGGAGCCACTTACATCTGTGAAATGCTTCAGAGGTGGATCGGTGGTTAGCAGGTCGCTGGTTCACATCCCGGTGAGGACACCCGGGATCTTCCTGCGTGGAGTCTCCATGTTCTCCCCGTGCAGCGTGGGTTCTCTCCGGGTTCTCCGGCTTCCTCCCACAGTCCACAAACATGCTGAGGTTAATTGGTGATTGTAAATTGTCCGTAGGTGTGAATGTGAGTGTGCTTGGTTGTCTGTCTCTAAGTGTAGCCCTGTGATAGACTGGTTACCTGTCCAGGTGAACCTGCCTTCACCCTGAGTCAGCTGGGATAGACTCCAGCCCCCCATGACCCGAGTGAGGATTAAGCGGTGTATAGATAATGGATGGATGGATGCTTCAGAGGATAGAATTATGATATTGGACCAGCTTAAACTGACCTCATTTGTTTGTGGTAAAGACCAAACATGCTTCTAGTTGATATTATTAACAAAATTACCTCAATAAAGTTCGAAAGTCAGCATCAGATTGAGCAGTAAGCAACCAGTTTTAAT
Organism: Stegastes partitus; assembly: GCF_000690725.1. Classification (NCBI taxonomy): domain Eukaryota; kingdom Metazoa; phylum Chordata; class Actinopteri; family Pomacentridae; genus Stegastes; species Stegastes partitus. Next base: position 129,439 of record NW_007579268.1, read on the forward strand.
TCACATTTTAATGATGTACAACCATGTTAGAGATTTTTGGTGAATCCTTGAATGCTGACCGAAACCCACTTTTAAAAACGCATGTCGACCACCTAAAACCATTTCCAGATCTAAAAGTAACTGTATGAAATAGTCAAATCTGGACTAGGTTGTCTACTACACAGGATAAATGGTCTTTAAAACAACATCTCTGAATTGTGAAACCTGTATTCTATATATGAAAGTACACTAAAGGGAGATTTGTGTGATTTTCTTAACATGTGGACCACATTAGACCAGGTCCAGATCTACATACAGACTTGTTACATCTGGAATAGACTGTCCTGTGAGCGTCTACAAAAAACAGCATTCAATGAATTCTGAATTTTTTTTAATTCTATTTATGCAAATAGGAATAATGGGAGGTTTTTCACTGGGACCACATCAGACTGGGTCCAGATCTAAAACCACTATATATATATTCTGATTAAATGTGGATGTGATTATCTCAGAGAGGCTAAATATCGTTAAAATAAAGTCTCTGCTTTTTGAAAACCTATGTCTGACAAAAAAAACAGAATGAAAAAAAAACTGAGATTTTACTGCTGGAGTTTTGTTACGTTCGTGTTTCTCGTCGGACAATTTTATCGACGTGCCGCTGAGTGAGAGAAACCGGAAGTAGCTCACCAACTAACTCACGTGTACAACATGAAAAACAGAAGAAAACACAACAATGAGCCGAAAAAGGCTAAATTCAAACCAGGATCCAAGAAAAGGGAGAACAAATGCATCATAACGTTTGACGACAAAGACAGACAGTAAGTTGGTTTTATTTATCCGCTGCTGTTAGCTAGCATCCTAGCATTAGCATCAACAACCACTGGCTTGGTTTAGCATCGAGTTAGCATCAAGTCTCTAACAAGTGTTTTTGTTCATATTAAAATCAATGGATGTGTGTCAACAACCTATGGTGTGTGTGTAGGTTGGGACAGAATTAGAATAAGAGTTTTTAGATGCCTGCAGGTCTGAGAGTGAGGAGATAAACAGCAGCAGGTTTTCATTTCTTTGTGCATCACATTGTGAAATATTAGCTTTGACTCCTCAGTAGTGACATAAACCTGAATAAGCCGGTGTGTCAGCTGTAAACAGGACGTTTCACTTAAAAATTCTGATTCGTTTTATTGTCATTGCAGTACAACGAAATGCAAGGTGCAGGCCTGTCAGTGTAAAAAATATAAAAAGCTTTGTAAACAACTATATACAACATAATAATAAAACTATATATAAAGATGAAATTACATAATAAGCTTGAACACGGTGTTTATTGCACGGAGGTAGTTGCATATTAACAATATATTGCTCTTATTATGATAAAGAGGCATTCATGGCTCTGACAGCAGTTGGAAAGAAGCTGCGTTTCAGTCTGTTAGTCCTGGTTCTGATGGTCCTGTACCGTCTGGCCCGGCTGGTAGGAGTCCTTCAAGATGGTGTCGGCTCTCCTGAGAAGAGCCGTGAAGGTCCTCCAGTGTGGACAGAGGGCACCCAGTGACCTTCTCAGTGATGTTGGTGACCCTCTGGTCATGTAGCTAGCTTAGTTTAACTTTTAATTTATGAATTTATTTACAAATGGATCATCTTCCAACACCGTCTTCTGTCATGTAGCCTCATATCGCCACACTCCCAACTCTGTGCTTTACTGTCAGGACCACACATCCACTGTGGTAGTCCAGACCAGGATCACACAAAACATGCTGGACTTCTGTTCACTTTTGTTGCCTTGAGGTTCTGCTCTGGGGCCTGTATTTTCAGTAAAGTCTTTCTAAAGTGTGTGTTTTATTTTGCTGTTGATATGATACGATTTGGAATCATCTGACTTGTGCACTTGTGGTGTGCTTCTGCTGTTTAACCCGCTGACACATTTAAAAACTGGGCACTTTCTTAAGTTTCTTCCTCTGCTACCCTGTCAGGGAATATCTCACCGGCTTCCATAAACGAAAAGTGGAACGGAGGAAGGCGGCGGTGGCAGAGCTTCGAAAGAAAATCAAGGAAGAGCAGATCAGAGTCAGAGAAGAAGTAAGTAAAGTAGCGCAAATTTAAATTACGATGTCTGTCAAACTTAAATCCATGTAATGAAAGCATGTCTTGGCGTTGAGTTTGTGTGTCTGTTTTCAGAGGCATAAGGAATACATAAAGATGCTGAAGGAGAGGACGGACGCTCTCGGTGAGTAAAACAGGAAGTCTGGTCGCTTCACCGATTCAAACCTCAGAATCTGTAGTTTTCTTATCTGTTCGATGCATCTCACAGCGGAGGCCGAAGACGATCTGGAAGATGCCATAACCGCCACGACGGAGTCTGTGCAGTACGATCACCCGAACCACACAGTTACCGTGACGACCATCAGTGATCTTGACCTGACGGGGGCTCACCTGCTCGGTCCTGCAGCACACCAGGTAAACGTTCGAGGCTTTAAAGGCCAGTGTTCATGTGGGTTTATACGTCACTTTTACTGCTTCACGTTGTCTCTGTGACAGAAATCACAGTGGAGGCAACAAAACAGCATTAACACTGAGAATCTCTGCTTTAAAGGCTGACGGAGGGAACGAGGACGAAGAAAAGGGTGAAGAAGAAAAAGAAGAGGAGAAAACACTTGCGATGCCGAAAAAAGCCGGGAATCCAATCGTCAACAAAAAGTAAGCTGCTCATCAGTCACATGAACATCAACGAGAGGCCTGAGCTCCAGAGCAGTCCTGGTGCACCAGCGCAGGATAGAGATGCACCTAAAACTTTGGTTTAGCTCAGATAATAACAGCATTTCCAGTTGATTATAAAAGCCAGAACACTGCAAGTAGGAAAACACACGCAAACACCAGAATGGAATCACCACAGATTTTGTAACTGGCTATCACCTCTAACAAGCAAATAGTCGGATGTACCAGCATGTACAGATGCCACTGATGTATGCAGCACTGATGCTAAAACAGAACGACAACCTGCAGTGGCTCAATCTTACAGTCGAGCTACAGAAACACCTGCACAGACAGTAGGAGCAACAGGAGCTCACAGCACCCGGCTGAGCGGCGCTTGTGATGCTGCATGTGTGTGGGGGTTAAAAAAAAAAAAGGATTTATTTATTTTTTAATAGCTACACCATCCTGACCCGTATAAGAGACAATCTTCACCATCCGATCTGCAAAAATAAGCATTAATCAACTAACTGACCCCGACCCACTGTTCATCAATCCATTATCTACACACCACTTAATCCTCACCAGGGTCATGGGGGGCTGGAGTCTATCCCAGCTGACTCAGGGTGAAGGCAGGTTCACCTGGACAGGTAACCAGTCTATCACAGGGCTACACTTAGAGACAGACAACCAAGCACACTCACATTCACACCTACGGACAATTTACAATCACCAATTAACCTCAGCATGTTTGTGGACTGTGGGAGGAAGCCAGAGAACCCGGAGAGAACCCACGCTGCACGGGGAGAACATGGAGACTCCACGCAGAAAGATCCCGGCGACGATGCTAACCAGCGACCTTCTAGCTGCGAGGCGACGGTGCTAACCACAGAGACACCTGCAGCAATCCAAACCCACTGTGACGTTTCTAATTCTACAGTTATCTTTATTCTCTCATTACGACTGATTTGTTTTAACTCTGTGTTAAAGTAACGAGTGAGCACACCTTCAAACTTTATTCAATAGACTGAGATTATTCACATCACGCATGAGAGGACCTGGAGAGAGAATGACAGAGAGCGGAGGACAATGTGTGAGGTGGTCCAGTAATCACAGCGGAGCTTATTGTAAGTTATTTATAGCCGATGTCGTTGGAACCACGTTGACTACCCGCCCGGCCTGCGCTCTGGGCTTTGGCAGCTTTTGTGTCATTTTAAATTAAATTCCCTCCACATCCCAACAACACAGCGGTGGCATCATGTCTGTCTTAAAATGTTCTTTTTTTTGTCTCGTCCGACCGGCTCCTCTGACTCCGGCTGTATTTTTGTCTCTCTCCCCCGCTGCTGCAGGATCCGCTCCATGACGGCGGCGCTTAACACTTACACCACCAAGCGGAAGAGGAAAGGGAAGCAGGAAGGCCGAGGCAGACAGGGCCATCCGACAGACAAGAGACCGGCCATCACAGAGAGCAAACACAAAGGCGGAAAGACCAGCAAGCGGCAGAGACGTCGACAGACTGGGAAGAGGGTGCATCATCAGGAATGAGAGGGTGTAGAAAGCCCACGTCGGGTCTAAATCCTGAAGACTTTGTGTGTCAATAAACTGGACTTTGGAGTATTTATGCCCCCGTGTTTGAGCAGAATGTGCCGAGAAGTGTCTAAAAATGAAGCTGATGTGGACGCTCCGTGCTGGAACCTGCCTCTTGAAGTCTCATGGTCATATTTGTGCGTTTTTCAGCTGTTTTTCTAGTGTTTTTTCTGAACAAACTTCACTGTATTAACTTCAATTTTAATTAAAATAAAAATCCATCTTTCCTAATGAGCTCACATTGCAGTCATGTCCCACACTGTCAGAGCGCTCTATGAGGAATTCTGTCCCTCTGAGCTCTATTGTTTAATAGGAAACCTGATGCTGTTGTCAACATCCTCTGTAGAACATCAGGAAATCAACCCTTAGCTCTGCGTTTCCTCACAGCCCAGAATTACCTGGGTCTCATCTAAAGGAGAACACGCCAGTTTCTGGACTCGCTGTTGGAACGTTTCCCAGCGCAGCCAGTGGTTCTAATGTATGTTAAACACCCACATCTCACCGGTGTTTATTTATTTACGTTAACCTGAGCCAGCGTGTGCCAGCTGTCACTAGCATGAGCGTTTCATTTCGCTTTCTAAAGCCCATGATATTTAATACAACCGCTCAATAGAGGAACCAGCAGGCCACTGGCTCCATGTTGGTTCGAGGCCGCCTGCGCTCCACCATCTCCGCTGTGGTAACTGAGAGCCACCATGGCTGTCGGGGATGCTTCAGTTTCACTCATTGTCAGGGCAGCCAATCGGGATGGGTTTGGGCGTTTGGCAGCCCAGGAGGATAGAGAACATGGGGAAGAGGAGGCATGTGCCTGATGGGGGTCTGATGGACAGTTCATCCTCAAACTCGTCATGACACATTCAAAGTGCAGCTGACAGCAGGAGCCCCTCTCGTCAGGTAACTCTCATTTCTCTTATGTGTTTGGATTATTTTCCACGCCCTTCGCTGTGCTGCTTTGTACAGCCTTGGTAGAGGATTGTACATATTGTGTAGCATTAGATGCTGTCGTGCATGTAAAAGCTGTTCCGTTACAGTGCATGTGCCTTGTGGTTTGTAGTAATGCAACTCTGGAGCGCTTTGACGGTGCTCACGCTGGATAGTATTTCACTGTCCTTTAGTGTGATTAGTTATCGCATAGCTTAACAGTTCTGCTTCAGATAAACACCCGCTTTGCTCTGGACACCTGCTAGAATGTCACTGCAAGACTCAACAGAAGATAGTTTTATAATAATCTTGCTTTTTCTTACGTCGTCTCCCACTTGGTTGTGGAAGACGCCCTGCAAGTTATGGGAGATATTTTAGTGCTGAAACCTGCCTCTGCATCAGCACCTTCCCCTGTGGTTTTAGAGTGTTTTAACTTCCATTTACCCTCATTTAAAGTGTTGGTACAGTTTGTGGTACAGTGTGTTTTATTGTGATGTTGCTTCTTGACTTGACTCTGCTGTTGTTTCTGTAGTTTTCTCTGTGGGATGCAATGAGCAGGCGGGTTCCTCCTCAGCACTCACCATGTCCCTGTCCGGCGACGAGCCCATCTGCCCCAAGTTCCAGCCCAACATCTTCGACCCCTCCCGCTGCCACGACTGCCTGCGCCAGAGGCACCTGCACACCTTCGCAGGGGAGGGCGCCGAGGTAGCGCCACAGCAGAAACCTCCAGCGGAGCCTGGAACTGGGGCTAAAACTGGGACGGCCGCCGGGATTGGAAATGGGATTGGGTCGAGCAAAGGGGTTTTGTTGACGCCGATTCCATCCCAGGCAGAGGAAAGAGACACCAGCAGCAAGGTAAGAAAGAAGAGAAGCCACAAAGGAAGAGGGAGGGAGATGAACAAGGCAGCTAGGTAACCAGGAGGTGAGGCGCTAATGAGAAACCCAGAGTACAGTATGTACTGAGTGATGGGATTAGCTGGACCTGAAGAAAGACGGGGAGACAAGAGCATTAGAGATCACAGGCTGAAGTCAGCATGACAACGAGGTTAGATGTAAAAAGACACACGGCGGTACCACTGTGCTGCTTGACTTACCTTTAACTGCTCTGGAGCTCAGAAATTGAGTTTCGTGTTTTGGATCTGACAATAAAATGTTCGACTTAAGCAAAAAGAACTTGCTCGACCCAAAAAAATCTGCTTCCACGGACTGGCAATTAAAGCACCTCCTACTCAAATGCAGACGGCATTAAACACAGCTGGTGAGATCATATGTGTTGCTTGCAAGCAAAAAAGAAAAGGTCAGAGAGGGAGAATGAGAGGTGGTGACGTGGAGCACGGTGGCAGTAGTGGCTCCTATTATAAATTAATGAAGCTGGATCACTTACTGCCCTCTTGGGAATCACTTGTAATATTAGACAGAGGTGCAATGTACAGACAGGATGGGCATGTTTCTGTACGGCAACTGTCACAACTCCTGCTGCTGTCTGTCTGTCCATTCTGCTTCCATGACGCTTGTGTGGCGACACTAATAGCTACTCGTCTCTAGTGTACATTAACCGGTACCATTACAGTTCCTCTGGTTTCTTACCTGTAGTTTCCTTGAGGTTGTAGGATTAATGCCGTTTTCTGACATTTACGGACAGTTTCAGTCAACTTTTTAAGACAGCATAGTTCAAAGTAAGGGTTTATGGCAAGAAAAAAAAGTAATCAAGTATTAATGAGGAAAGCCACGAGCCGGGTCGGGTTACAGAGGTGTAACCCTAATCGAACAGCAGACTGAACATGTGAGTGTTTCTCAGAGAGGACGGAGGGGACAGACACTATTCATCAAACCCGCGATTCTTCGGGATGAAGCCGGGCAGAGAGGTCTAGGACCGTTTTGCATCGTGTAGGGTCACTCTTTATCGTCAGTGGATGTAGTTGGTTTGAAAGCTGCCCTCTGACAGAGGAGTCATATTCACTCTCTGGCGAGCGCCACCTTTGTTTATACACACGGCCATTGTCAAGAGTGGCGTCAGTACTTCTTTGACTGAGGCTTGGAAGGAGACGGAGTTTGCCGTGACGCTGTGATTGGCCGGTGTCTTTCCTTGTCAACCTATCAGGAGGATTCCGACGGTCTGTCAGTGGTGAGCAGCTACTGTGATGTCAATGGAGGTCGTCTGGGTTATGAGGAGAGCTCGTTGTGCATCCTGAGCCCCGACTGTGAGCTTTATATCTGTGACGGCGACGACGACGACAGTACAGACAGGTAAGGATCCTGGATGGTAGGAGTAAGACACTTAGGAGAGCTAGTAAGGTAATCTAACCCCAGACCTGAATGTGTGTTTTAAGTGTTTCAGTATGCTAGATGTAGTGAGCAGTACTGTGTCGTATGTCGTCCTGTTTTCTCATGTGTTTTTAGTTTACCATGTGTTATACAATACATTTCCTTGTTGCTCTATGATATGTATCGTACTGCCTCCTCTTTGGCTCTCTCTCGGTCTCTCACCTCCCCATCTCTGCTCTCATCATTCTTCTCCCATCTCCTCTTCCACATAGCTGTCGTGACCAGAGCGACTACCAAGAGTTCAGCGGCTCTGCCAGTGCAGAGGACGATTACCTGCCGATACGTTCGACCAAACGCGCCATGACCCGACTTGACCCTCCACCTCACCGACCCAACCCTCGGGCCTGGATGGACGAAGCTCGGAGCAGAGACGGCTTCAGCAGACGCTCAGGTACCAGACTTCATCAGTCGTTTCATTAATTTCTTGGCTGAAATTAAACAAAGAGCTGGAACAGATGCAAAGCTTAGAAGAAGCGCACTAAGGAGAAGGACAAATGCAACACCTGAGCTCCCCTTTGAACACATGTAGTTCTGAATATTCCGTGCTGCAGTAGACTGAGTGTTCAGTAAACCTATGACTTACAGCACTTGACCAATCTATATCCAGTTACAGCAGAGGTGTTCTTTACTTGGCAATACTATTTGCTGTCACCAGCTGAGGTGTCCAAGAGCAATTATCAGTAATACAATATAGCTCGATTTGTGTCAGGAAACCTCAGGTAGTTCCTCAGCGGTTGAACTTTGATGTGCACATCTTTTATTTCTTTTATCTCTTACTCTTTTTATTTCTGTCTACGTCTGCTTTTCAAAATCTTCTTTTCTTTCAGAGTTAAAAGAAGACAGAGAGAGGCGTGAAAGTGGCTACTTCTCCCTGGGGAGGGCAGCCGGTGCCCGTTCTCTTCGAGATAACAGTCCACCTGCTCCTTTCCGGCATTTTGAGAGAGGTCACCCCATCTTCAGCAGCAGAAACGTTGAGCCCAAAGATATCATCCCCTTCAGAAACCCGAATCTCGGTGTGGCCTCAGAAAGGCCGATACCGGAGGCTCTGGATGAGGAGCTGCCTGTGGATATTCCTCCTGACCCCTACGAAATTGCGGTTGAGGTTGAGGCACAAGTCGGCCCTCGCTCTCCAAGCCCTACTCCTTTTAAGATAGCAGAGTCGCTGGCCTCAAGTTCCCGAAAGGGTTTCAGCAGCTCATATGGCAGAGGAAACCCGTCTTCTCATAGCTCTTCCTATCAACAGTCAGGGCGTTATGACTCCTCAAGGCAAGGCTCAGCTCTTCAGTCTCGCTCTTCCTCTCCATCACGTGGAAACTCACTATTTAGGCGCAGTGAGTCCACTGCTTCACTCAGCAGGCATAACTTTGATGGAGGAGGGTGGTCTAAAGGGACAGAGTCAGGATCTAGAAGTGCCTTGCAAGGGACACAGGGGCGACGTGTTGAGTCAGGGACTCTTCCAAGAAACTTCAAATCATTTGCTAGTTCAGTCAAATCCCAATCCAACACAGTGTCTGATTTTAGGGGTGCCTTGCGGAAAACAGAAGTAAATGGTTCTTCAAGTGGTCGCTATGGTGACAGCAGAAGTTCATCTCCCTCAAGGAGGGACTATAACTCTTCAGGCCAAATGTCTCTTCGCAAAACTGAAAGCACCACTAGCTTAGCACATGGACGTGGCAGCAGCAGCCGTACTGCCTCTCCATCTCGGAGAACTCCTGACAGTCTGCGTGACCGTCACAGTTCCTCACCGACAAGGAATAACTACAGCTCCTCTAGCCAGTCCCTCCTTCGTAAATCTGAATCAGTTCTGTCTTTAAATGGACGTAGTCACCATGGACGCTGTGGCTCCCCCATAAGAGAAGGCTATGATATTGAAAGCCAGGCTCTGCTGCGTAACCCAACAGCTAGCAATGGACTGAATGATCAAGAACATGAAGGCCCCACCACGTCCCCATCCAGACGAGGGTACGACAAACCAAGTCAATCCATCCTCCGAAAGACTGAACCAAGTACTGCTGGTAGCAGCCGAGGTCAGGGCAGCCGTTCATCCTCCCCTGGAAGGAGAGGCTATGAAAAACCTTCTCAGTACCAACTTAAGAAAACAGACACCAGTGGTTCACTACATGGTCGTAACCGTGAGAGTCGGAACTCTTCCCCTTCAAGGAGAAACTATGACGCTCCTTCCCAGTCTCTGCTGCGCAAGTCTGAATCTAACAACACAGTCAAAAGTCGTGACAGCTACAGTTCAGTGGCTGTAAGGAAAAGCTATGATGTTCCTGACCAACGTGCGCTACGGATATCAGAAGTTGGAACTTCCTTTAACAGCAAAACTCAAATCAGCCGCAACTCGTCCCCCTCTAGAAGAGCCAACCATGACCCGCCAGGCTACTCCATCCTCAGAACTGCCTCTAACGGAGACTCCAGTCGTTCCTTTCAGAGAAAAAACACTCACAGTGACACAAAACCTGACTCCAGTCGCTCACCACACTCGTGGAGGGAATCGACTCATTCCCTCCGCAGCTCTTCATTATCTCGCGCTGCTTCACCCTCTAGACACGCCACAAATGGCAACAGAACTGCTTTTGTCACATTGGAAAAACCCAGGAGCTCTGGCAGCATCAGATCAGGGAATGGTAGACATAGCCGTGAGGACCGCTGCTCGTCTCCTCATGACAAGAGGCTCTCGCACCGTGTACGGAGTCCATCTCCTTCACCTCAGATTCAGCTGCAGAGGCACACCTCCTCGCAAAGCTCCATGGAGTCGTCGGAGTCGGGCCGACTCTCGGTGGGCTCCACAGGACGGAACAGAGAGGAATACGCCATGATGGCTGACCTGCCAAAGGCCAAAATGATCCATCAGAGGGAGGGTCCGGGCCACATGGGACGACCCCAGAGCCAGCAGCCTGTTCGGAGACAGGAGCTCTTCAAACCCGCCAGGTCAGACTCACATGACCCAACAAGGCACAAAACAAGCTAGTTCATATTTATTTAACCCGCTGATAAACAAAACATGTGGATGCACGTTATCTTTAAAAAATTACACCATTTATCAGTCAGAAACCATGAAAACAGAAAGAATCATGGGATGTTTAATTGTTCGACAGTGTTTAAACTAATAATCTGTGATGTGCAGCTCTATAAATGGAACTAAATCCAAACCTAAAATGGTGAAATTTAATCAAAAACACTTTATTCTTCGTGTCTTGTTCAAAATACTCCAAAAAGAAAAAAAATCTGTGCAACGGAGAAGAAATGTTTGACTCAGCTGTGGACTATTCGACTGAACTGCAGGCTGTGTTTGCTCAGAGCAGATAGGAGACGAGTAAACAAATCAATAAAACAAATGCTGCACAGCTGAAAACCAGAGCAAGTATTTATTGGAAGGTCCGTTCAATGTGGTGAAATATCTTTGTAGAGTTGATGAAAAACATCTAGTTTGCAGAGGTTGTATAAATGTAAATAGTGAATTATCTACAGTATGCAGGGCGACCATTTCCACAGTATTGGTAAAACCTGTGCAGACTTGAAAAATGTTGGACATGTTGAGTCAGTTTTCGTATAATAAAAGAAATAAATTCAACTTTACTTTTCCTCTGATTACGGCTTTGTAACTTCTCGTCATGGTTGTGGTGTTTCCACAGAGGTGCAGCACTTCATCCTCATATAGATTATCAGACAAAATGGCCCAAAATATTTCCCTCGCTGGTTGTTTTTTTTTCCTTGTAGACCATCAGATTGGATGAATTTGATTAGACTGGACACACTGACAACCTGTTTGTTCTGTTGCAGCCACTCCCTGAGCAGGTTTCCCTCCAGAGAGTGGTTGGATACGGCGGACACCGACCGAGAATGGCACTACGGGGGCAGCGGGTATCTGTCTCGAGCCCACTCCTCCACCTCGTTACAGGTAGGCTGGTCGGGACACGATGCCAGCTTTATTAAAAAGCATTTAGTAAGTTGAGCTTCTTGATTTAGCTATCTCAATCTATCAGACTAAATGAAATCTTACAAGGAGAAAGGTATGTTTAGCAAAACTGGGATGTCTCAAAGCCCAGTGAGACGAGGACTGGAGCAGAGGGTGGCAGCAGCAGTATAGAGAGGGCTGGGAACTGGGCGTTAAAACCCTACAATGGTATGCGCACTGCATTAAGCACCTTTTTTCCCCCCCTGCACAATATAATCCACTGCATTGTGATTGTGCCCTGTGGCTTCCACCTGCCTGATATGTTAATGCTTAACTACATCTTCCACATACCACGCACCACATTTGGACAAAACAGTGTGTGGATGTGGAGTTTCTACGTTTGCTCAGTCAGACATCGATTATCTCCCTCTAACTGCAATCTGCTCTGTTCCAGAGGTCTGGCAGCCCCACGGCAGATGAGGGCAGTTCCTGGAAAGGTAATCATCACAGATCGGAACAAATGCAGGTATGTGCTACCACCCGTCTGTCTCCTCTCGCTGTGCTGTGTGTGTTTATGTGCCATATGGAGGAGGGGAAGCCACACAGTTTTCCTGCTATCACTAATATTTGTAATAAACCTGCCGCGCGCACACGGATCAATGCAAGTTTACTGCCGTCCACTGTTTCAGTAGATGCTATCTGTCTGTTACATATTTACCAGCGTTCACACACATCCCGTCTGTGGTTGTGAAGCTTCTAACTGGTTGGTGTATATCTACAACCACACTGCAGCACTCTCTTTGAATTCTTCTTTAACAGCCAGTAGCTGTGTGTCTGTGGGCTTCACCTACACCCTGCAGTCATTTCATAAGACCGACTGAGCTTTGTCGATTGTGGTCTGCTGGGGCATGTGTTGAAATTCCTGAACTGAAACCAATAGCTACCAGGAGAGGATTTTGGAGGGGGGAGTGCCACTTTATTTGCAAGCCTGAAAGATTTTCAGGCAGGAAAATGTGGCGAGTGAGTTTGTTCTTTGGAAAGAAGGGGGATAATTCAACTTCTACATATCAGGATTTTATATCGGCTCCCAGGACTGACACCTGAAGAGTCTTTTTTTGTTGTGATAACTTTTTAGCGGGCAGAGGAAGTGTTAAAGTCTTTTACTAAAGGACTAAAACACTCTGCTACAAGGAAAAGTCATGCATTTTTATCCGAACACACCTGGACAATCTTAGCAGCAAAAAGTTAATTCCATTAAATCATTTAGGTTGAAGATGATTTAATTAGAAGTTGGAATAACTCAAAAAGATTGACTTTGTAGAGGGTGGTGATGCATACAGAGCTTAACAAACGTATTAGACCAGCTGTCTAACTTGTTCAGCGCTGCATATATAAATATATAGACCGTCCAGCATCGTGAAGAGCTTTAATTCACACTCAGCTCTCCACGTTTTACCATTTTGAACAGAAATAAGGAACTGAATTCTCATTTTTATACCCACATTTGAGCCACTGGGCTCCTCTGAGAAGTGAGAAATTAATCAAGCATAACATTCAACCACTAAAACTAATTTTCCTGTTGAGGAATGAAAGCAAATAACTATAATTTGACATCTTCATCAATAAATATGGCTCATGTTGACTAATATTCAGAATTTTTTCTGGGTTTTTTGTAAAACAGTAAATTTAAAAGTTCGTGGATAACAATAATTATTATATTTTACCATTAAAATATCATTTAGGTCAAAGGGCTTCTTTATACTAGTGTATTAACCATTACAGACACTTTTTTTTAAAGGTAATTACCAGCTCTGGTAATTTAGGGCATAAACCTGGCACTGGCTGGTGGTCTAATAAACTTGTATATTAGTTAGAACCTATGATTTAAGTCACCTGCAGTGCTTCAGCTACATCCAGATGTGGTTGTGATTTATGGGATGCGGCTCACACGGATCCCCCGGAGCCTCTGGAGGCCGCGGACCCCGGCTGCAGATGCAGCTCTGGGGAGGCTTGTTTTCTCCAAACGCTCTTCGCGGATCCGCCCAGGAAGTGGCAGACGGGGCAGAGAGCTGCGAGAGCGAACACATCCGACTGCCTGCGCGCTGCGTTAGCTCCTCACGACTTGTCAGAAACTTTGAGTGGCGGAGGAGGCAGAGAAAAACAAATATTAAGTTTTAGCAGCTGCTCGGGCGGATATCATGAACGCGCTTTCCCCTTAAGAGCGGCCGGGGACAGTGAGCCGAGCACCGCGGCGGTCCGCTTGATTAAGTTAACGTGAATGGCGGGGTTTCATCTCGTCTCTCCCGACGCCAGTGGACTCCGAGAGAGTAAGCTGGGTTGTAGCTAACCCGAGAAGTTAACAGAAAGAGGGTTGTTTGTTTCCGCGGGCTAACGTTAGCTTTGTCTTCATTTTTTATTTTATTTTTTAACCCTTTCTGGATCCTGTTATCATGACGGTAAGCCCGACTCTCCTTATAGAAGTCTTGAAAGCTGTGTGTGTGTGTGTTTTTTTTTTCCTGTCTGTCACTTCTTCCTGAATTAATATATGTCAAATGAACTAGCTAGCCGTTTACGTTTCTCAGTTTTTGGGTAAAAGTTCAACTAATTCCCATTAAAGTTTAATGTATGTTAGCTTTACGTAGCTAGCTAGTTTTTAATGCAGTCTCGCGCACAGTTTGATTCGAGGGGTGTGTACGTTTAACCGCTAGCTTAAAACTTTTTTTTTTTTTTTTTTTTGGGGTTTAACTAAATTGAGGGAAAAAAAAAAGAAAAAAAAAAAAAATATTTGTTTCTGTGCCCCCCCAAAAAAAAAAAAAAAAAAAAAGTTAACGCTGGTTTCCTCGTGCGGCTCCTCTGTTTGCCCTTTCTTGTTTACAGTAGGGTCATTAGCCGCTAGCTTATACTGTATGTGTCACTTCTTACAGCCAGCTGTGACACATGTTCCCTGTTTGCGCACACCTGGCTGATGTTTTCACAAAGTCACCCCCAGAGCTACCGGCTCTCCAAACCGTGCAGGAGCTGTCATCACAATGAGTGTACATGAGGATACTCTTACTCACATTGTTGCAGGAGGTTCACCCATTTAACTAGGCCTAAAGGACAAAGCTCACCACACAATACTCCTTTATAATGGCAGGAGTTGACTCAAACTGTCTCCAGTGTTGGCTGCATGACTGGAGCTGCACAGCTGAGGGGAGGAAAAAAAACAGACATTTGATTTTCTAACATGTCGCAATATGAGAAAACACAGGAGTTAGCTGCCGTAACTCTGTTTGTGGTGACTTTATGGTCTGATTGAAATGGGCAAACAAATTAGTTGAGTCATGTAGTGGCAGCAGTTGCAAGAAGCTGCATGCAAAGTACCTGTTCTTTTTTGTTCCTGTCATCCTCTCTGTAGCTGTAATATTTACATACAACTGTTTGTTTTTGCCAGCAAGTCTTCCTTTGCAGTGTTTCTCTCCTTCCTCATTTTGCTTTGAATCTATCACACAGACTGCTTTTGTTGTTAATTTGCTTGGTATCATGTTTTCTGGTAGTTGTGCATGCCCAGTGCAGACGCTGAAACGATGTGTTGTGCAGCTTTAATGCGTGGCATTTAGGAACATAAGGGATCCTTCCTCTTTGTGTGTGTGTGTCCCCTTCCTGACCCTACTTATAGGCATGTATTGACAAGATAATATGAATTTATGATCATGGCTCCAGCGTTTTAACCTCAAATGGACTTGAGCTGAACAACGTGGGGAACATGTCTCATTGTGATTTGATTTGCTGTGTCTTTTTTTGTTTTTAACTTCAGCTTAATACTCATTGTGTAATAGATTTAAAACAAGGAGGAACAAAACAACTGATGCTACAGGTCAAACTCTGGATCAGACCTGCTGCGTTCTAAACCACAGTCTTTGCTAATTGCGTTGGTTCAAATCGAAATTTAATAATTGCACAACCCTAATCTACAGACGCTTTCTGTGAGACAATAAAAAAAGGCCAGAAAGAAACAATATGCCACAAAAAAGTTTCCTATTGCCGTTAGTTGTGATGTGTTATGACTGTTTTAAAATATATAAAGATCCCCTCCAGTGAAAATCAAATGTGCTTTTGTTTTTTTTAAACCTTGTTAACATTTCATGTGTTTTTGTTTTTGTTTTTTTTAAGTGGGAAGACTGCGGTGTACATGTGGTACTTTCAATAACACAGATTCAGACTTCCACGGTTTATTACATCACAAACCTGAGGAACCAATCAGCTTGTAGGAGGCTCACTCTTCTTCCTCAGAATCTCTGGCTGAATTACTCCAAAATCACGGCTTGCTACTGTGTAGTGTCGAGTAGTTTGACAGTGTTTTAGCAGAGGTGAGCTGGTGTGCTGAGCTGCAGGAACCTGCATAGATCCGCATGTTCTAGAGGGAGCAAGTGTGTAGAGGAACATCTAAGACGTCTTAAGAGAGGAATAAAACTTGTTTATAATATCTATCTTTGATATATGGACATGAATTCAACAATTTCCCTGAGGTACCCTACCAAAGGGATCAATAAGGTTCTATCTAATCTAATCTAATCTAATGAGTTTTAGGGTTTAATCAACGACTGCAGAGAGGCTAAATAGTTTCATCTCATCATTTATGAATGACTCCAGAACATTTAAGTGGGATTTATCAGACATCGTCACACACCGAGGAGATTCTCTCTGCCTTATTCCTCTAACACGCTCTGTTGGCAGTTGTCAGACGGGAAAATTTGTTAGATTAAAGAAGATCAGTGGCAGAGATAAACCAGCTTATGCATAGAGAAACGGGGTGGTGCTGTGGCTGGGAGGAAACAACCAGGAGCTGAACGAGGAAATGAAATTATCAGTAACAAATTACAGAAAATAACCGATGGGAGTGAGGTTTCAGTGGGAGATGAGATGACGAACGCGGGGCGATCTGACGGTGAGGAATGCACACGCTAGTGAAGGAAAGATAAGCAAAGTGAAGGAATGCGAGTTGGAAGAAGTTGCCTAATCTTGATGTGGGATCACCACGTCTTGAGGTACCTGGTGCATGTTTTTCTCTTCCTGTCATCGTGTCAGAAGCGTTGCTCTGCTGCAGTGCCGTGTTGCATAAGCGCTGTGGCGTTGAGAAACTAGATTAGCAGTATTTGTTAAACGATCAATACGTGTTATGTATCTGGTATTAAAGCAGCAGATGATTTAGTGGCTCCAGCGCTGACCTTCACCACTAAAGCTGGAGAAAAGTTAATTTCTCCACAATGGAAACTGGTTTTTCCTTTGTGGCCAAATAAGTCAGGCCGTATACAACCAGCGTCTGTTTTCTCTGTGAACAATAACGATAAGAATAAACCTTCAGCGGCGTCGTGGTTTCTCGTTTCTTGGACGGAGACATGCAACACCCTTTGTTATGGCCTGGCAGTGCTGCTGTGCCCGTTCTGGGTGTTGTTTCATCTGAGTCACTTTTGTCTCTTCTGTCTGCTTCCTGTTCACTTTCTCAGTTTCTTTCTTCTCTGTGAAGTCCATCCAGTGATAAAGGGCATTACAACAGAGCGCCCTTGACTTTCACAGACAACACAAAGTTCCCTTTTTTTTTTTTTTTTTAAGGTCTGTTGCATTTTTATGAAACGTCCACATTAAAGTCGACGCTGTCTGCTCTCTGCTTTGCAGCCTGACCTCTTGAACTTCAAAAAGGGATGGATGTCAAAACTGGACGAGAGCGGCGAGGTAACGTCCTGTGATGCTGACTGTCTTTCCCTCCTTCTTCCCAGCCTCCCTCGTTCCTAATGAGAAAGGCTGTTTGTAAGATGATAGCGGCAGATTATCCTCGTTATCACATTATTAGCTCGGTGGCTGGAGGCGTAGCAGGTGTCTCCTCTCTTTTAATGATATGCTTGAGTGAATGAGCTTCTCTCTTCGCCCGCCACATACTGCAGGTCTTGAGTTTACCACAGGGCCTTCCTGTTTCATGTTTGTCACTTCTCGCACAGAGCAGGCTTACAGTAGGAGTCACAAGATGATGCAATTAGTGATTACTTTCATTGTTGATGTTTATTTCTTGATTAATGGATTAGTTGTTTGAGCTAAGAAATGTCAGAAATTGATGAGAAATGTTAATCAGTGCTGCCCAAAGCTCAAGGGGATGAACTCAAATGTCTTCTAAAACTCAAAGGTAGTCAGTTAGCTGTTATATCTGACATCTTGTTTGTTTCTCCAGTGGAAGAAGCATTGGTTTGTTCTGACGGACGCAGGCCTGAAGTACTACAGAGACTCGAGTGCAGAAGAGGTTTGTTTAATTAAAGTTTTGTGCTTTTTTTTTTGTCAGCTTGTTGCCCCATTTCATAATAATAAGATCCATGAATGCCGTCTGGCCCGAGCGGTTTAACAATAACCTGTTGTCTCGCTTCTGTGCAGAAAGACGACTTGGACGGGGAGATCGACCTGAAGTCCTGCGTGAAGGTGTCAGAGTTTGACGTGGAGAAGAACTATGGGTTTCAGATACAGGTGCCTGTCTCGGTTCCAGGTCACACTCTTTTATAAACCGGCTGTGTGACGGGTTTTCTTCTTTATATCCGTCCCCTCTTGTCTTCCTCGTCACCTCCAACCACACCCGCTCTCAATTTCTGCTGCATTTTCTTGTTATTCACTTATCATCACTCACATCTAACCTGTTTTTTTTTTTTGTTCTTCAGACACGTGAGGCCGTATTCACACTTTCTGCCATGACTGCTGGGATCAGGCGGAACTGGATCGAGGTTTTGAAGAAGTGTATCCGACCCAGCAGCTCTCCAGACCTCACACAGTAAGAACCTACAGCATTGTGTTCGCATATTTATATTATAATGTACAAGAGAGGTCTGTCAAGGAGAGCATCATTTACAGTCGAGACTCGATAATCCGACACTAAATGTAAAACCTTCTTTTATGTCGGATAGCAAGGCTGTCGGATTGTCAAGACGGAGGTCCAGATACAAGGAGGGCTTGATGCTGGAAGGCTCATTAGTTGTTAATTATTGTTCATAGTTGTTATAATAACTGGTGTATTGTTAGAACACTACGCATCGCTGGATTTCAGTCTAATTGTCCGGTGTGCTTGTGCACGTTCCGGCCACTTCCACCCCGGGGCAGCGCTCTGACGGGGAGGAAGTGTCCAGAACACACAGGCAGTACTTGGCTGCTGATGCTAGTTTAGTTAGCGCTCACACTTCTGTTTCCTCCATCGGTGGCGGCGGGGGAGTGGCAGATACGCTCCACCGTTACCATCCATGTTTACTTCCATAAACACTGAGCACGCTCGCTGCGTGTGACGTCGTCGTGTCCTCTTCTGCGCATGCGGGACACTTTTGGGTCGTATGAAGTTCACACAGCAGATCACATACAAGTCGCATTGAACTGGAAACGTGAAGGAAGTCACAAAGAAATCCTCATTGAGCATCAAGTCCTGCAGTGTGAACGTAGCCAATCTGTGGGATTGTTCAGTCAGATAATACGCCGTCATCCTGATTGGTGACATTAAATGTCATGTCGGAGTCACAATCCAAGGCTGTTTCGTTTTTTTTTTAAATATCGTGATACATTTTACAGAACAACTAAATATTGCAGCGTACATTTTATTCCAGCCCTAATTTTTCATCCAAGACCAAGACGTTGCTCATTGACGTATATTGACATTTTAGAAACATCATCTTGTCGCCTGTGAGAGCCATTTGCTCGTATTTCACATACTGTCACTTAAAAGAACAGTTAAATATAAATGTATTGAAATGCTGATCATTTAGCAACGAGCTTTGGGTGCACTTCCACTAATTTCAAGATTGCTTGCTGCTGCATTCTTGGATTAATCATTTCAGGTCTTGCTTTGGCTCTGCCTTGAATAAATACAGTTAGATAAGAGGCTGTACACGCTCCTTTAACTTAACCCCTGAAGAATTTCAGTCACTTCCAGATGACTCAGTTTGATTAGTTCCTCGGAGGAGGAATAAATGTTCTGTTTTTTTAATGACTCACTGTCAGCTGGGCCTTGAAAGTATTGATGGATTTGTGATTGAGGACTTACTCCTTCAGGTGATTAAAATAAGATGTATGATTTAATAATTTGATGATTTATAAGTTCTAATCTTCTCCAGATTACCCGACAGCAGCAGCGACAAGGAAAACTCCCATTCTCGCTTCTTGACGTCCTCCCGTCGGGCGTCATCGCGACACGGCGACAGTCAGTCGGACGGTCCGACCTCCGCCCCTCCGACTCAGCGCAGGTTCGACTACGTTGAGCTGTCCCCCGTGCCCGCCTCCTCCAGCCCTCTACCGGCCAGTCAGAGAGAAGCAGGGGAGGGCCAGGGGAGGGAGCACAGCCAATGGCAGGAGGAGAGGAACACCAGCAGCCAGTGGGAGGCTTTGCTGTCCAGGAAGGGCGGCGTGGGCTCGAACCAGAGGCTACGCATGGAGGACGAGATCGAGAAGAAGTGGGCCGAGTTTGAGCGGATGCCGTGTAAGGAGATGAGCTCCTCGCTACCAATGGGATTACGGTCTTCCAGCCAGTCAGCCGATGAGGCGCTGCAGAGGGAGGTAGTGCGTGGAGATGATTTTCCAATTTGCAAATTACATAATATGCAAATTAACCCTTCATCTGCCCGGATGAAGTAAAAAAAATTCTGCCGCTTTTTAACACTTTTTTGCTACCTTCTGACCTCTCCGTAACCCTTCAGCAGTGTTTTCCATCTGAATGAATACGCGGTGGCAGCATGTCTGTGCAGATTCTCAGTCATCCAGTCGGGGTAATCCCAAATGCGTCACTAGAAGGCAAAAGATGACTCAAGGTGTTATTGGTGGTGAAACTGTCTGCAGAGAGTCGGGACTGTATTATAAGTACCTGACAAGTGGCATCATGAGGCCCCTCTTCTGTGAAGTGATGGAGGAGCCGTCTCTCTCCCTCTCCTGGAAGTTGAACAACCATTAGCACCAAGAGGCAGGTCTCACCTCGAGTCTTGTTTTGTTAAGAGAGCCATGAGCCAAGTGAGTTTGGGTTGAGGCTAAATACCTGGGACCAGGAGGTGAAACGCCTTTAAGACCCAGAAAGAGGAATTCAGTTGCTTTCTGCTGAATCACTGGGAGATGAGAACATTAAAAAATCCTGATGAGAAGAATCCAGACAGTAATATGGAAAACACTGCTGAACGTCCGTCTGCTCTTTCTCTGTGTGCTGTGATGTGCATCTTGGTTTGATTCTGTTTCTATGCCATCATACCACTTACACCTCAAGGCTGGATGAAAATAATCCACCCGTGTCATACAGTTACACTTCTAATAGCACTGTTTGTTCATACTAGACAGTTTGTGTCATTTTTCTTCAGTATAAATTGAGCATTTCCTCTTTATAGCGGCATCTTCTCTCCCTAGAACCTTATGAGATAGACTTTGAAAGCTCAGAAGTGAAACATCAGCCGCATAATCTTGGTGTAAGTGGTTGGCATCATGAGACCGCCTGTAGTAAAACCGTAGCTCAAGCGGGCGTCGTGTTACAGCGCCACACTGATCAGCTTTGGCCCTCTAACCCTGTGGCTCAGTGGGCTTTACCTCCGCCGTCCGTCTCTTCTCAGGTGGCGTCACTGAGGCAGCAGCTGGAGCAACTACAACGGGGGGGAGGAGGGGGAGGGCGAGGCGGGGGAGGCTGCGGCCCTGAGGCGCCCTGCGGCCGCAGCCTGGCGGCCATGGAGCGCGCCCATCGGCAGGCGCTGGAGGAGCTACAGAGGCAGCACGAGCGCCAGATGAAGGAGCTGGAGACGGAGAAGGACAGGCTGCTGCTGGAGGAGACGCAGGACACCGCACGAGGTCGGTTAAAAACCACATCGGCAACTAAGTAGGTGTGAAGTTCTGTGGAGATTACACGTGCTGGTTGATCATCTGAAGGGGAAAACTCTTAGTTTGTAGTTTGGGCTTGTGACACCAGTCCTGAAACTTTTCTGACACACCTCGGCTTGTTGTAAAGAAGACATCCTGTGTTATTCATTTCAAATGCCAGCGATGTTAGAGTAGATCTCATATATGTAAATGTAGTGTGTGTGTGTGCAGCTGTTGACATGCTTGTTTTAAGCCACATCCGAATACGAATGCATCTCAGGTTGTGAACGTTTTGTAATATTCATACCTTGACGTGCTGTCATCGCTCAGCGAGAGACAAAGTTGAGTCACACTGGTTTGTGTTTCAGTGATGGAGGCTTTGAAGAAGAAACACAGAGAGGAGCTGGAGAGGGAGGTGGAGAAAGTCAAGAGGCTGAGCAGCGGGGTTCTGGACTCGCACACTCTGCGAGCCCAACAGCAGTAAGTAGCTCCAGCTCTGTTTGTGTGGATGGGACAGAGACGTAGATGATCATGGCCGCCCTGTAGAGTCTTTATAGTGATACAGTAATACCTGCTGAACGTACATAGCTTACATGTACACAGAAAAACAAACATCCAGTCACTGTATTTTCAGGGATAATGAACAGAAGGATTAAACTTTTTAAACTCTACACAACATGCGAGCACCAGACGTGTTCCTGCTTCTCAGATGTTGTGATTTATTCCTGTGTCTCTGAACTCACAGTTAACTCTGAACACTTCATGATGACGGCATTAATGAAATCATGACCCTCCAGACACGTGGCCAGACTTCTCTGTGTTGTCATGTTTGTTTATGGTGACTAGAACACAGCACCTGGACCATCACGGAGTTGGTAAACCTCCTAAACTCTTGTCTTGTACAAGCCTTGAGCAGGAGTCCTCGGTGGTGGTTTGGCCCCAGTTCGGTCTCAGCCAGCGCAGGTCAGCTTTGGTAATTTATGTGAATAGGCCTCTTGTGCTTTTAAGTGGGATCTAGCTGCTCCACAAAAGGCTCTTCTGTGAAATAAAAGGTTGATTTTGCAGACTCCACGACAACTCTGGGCTCTTTGTTGAGGCGAGGCCATTACCGCAGCAGCCACCGGGTCCCGTTAGGCACTTCAGGAATGTAGGAGAATTTGGTCATGGATTAGTTTTCTTTTGTAAGCTTCATAAGGCCTTTGACACAGACTGTCTCAGTGGTTGCAACTGGAACCTGCATTTTAGGGCTTATCCTCGTTGCCGACGCTGCATTTTTTTCACGCTGCACGGCTCGTCGTTGTTTTTGTTGTTATTAGTTATGAGGAGGTTTTCAAACCGCAGCAGGAAATATCTGACTGATGGAAATGGAAAAACACGAAGTTTGTACTTTATTTTAATAAAAGCATTCTTTAAATGTGACGGATTCAAACATGGCCGAGCAGAATCAGACACTAACTCTGACAGGATTATCTCTAGCAGGGATGTGTCTGAGTTTAACCACGTTGAATGCTGATTTGCTGTAGAGTAAAAAGATGTTTAAGAGTTTAAGTCCCTCATACGCTGGATCTGAACTGTCATTTAGTTCAGAAGAACCCGACACAAACAGTTCTTATTTTATCTCGTCTACCTTTTTTGCTGCAGGGCAGAAGCTCAGACCTTGCAGAGGGAGCTGTCTGGACTGTCAGAGCGCTACTCTCAGAAGTGTCTGGAGCTGAACCGGGCCGAGCAGAGCAACGCTGAGCGAGAACGGGAAATCAGCCGCAAGGAGAGAGACATGGAGCAGCTGAGGAAGGAGAACCAGGTGAGAACATGCACTCAGACGAACGGGAAGAGCGACGCAAACCCTCTGAAGTCATTTTGCTGTTTTGTGCTGATATGTCGTTCTGAAAGCGTGGTCGACGTAATCATACGTTTTTCATTTTAGAGTATTTTAGCTGGAAGGTGCCTGATTTAGTGTGACCGCTCTGACCCTCACTGGATCACTGTGTTAATAAGTGGCAGGTGAGAGGGTGCATACAGTATCTGGTACTGCTATGCTGCTGTTCTGTCGGGACAGTAACGTGTGAAGTCTGCAGCCCGGCTTTATAAAACTAGTCGTACATTTTATTCAAATGTATACCAACCAATGGTTGTTATTTAAAATGATAACGATAAAATCTCTTCCCCCTTCAGGACCTAAAGACCCGTTTGACGGAGGAGTTCACCCGCATGCGATCCACCATCACGGTTCACGGCTCAGAGGACAGGATACCCTGTGAGCTCCAGGTAACAACGCTACGCCGTGTGCTGCAAACTGAAGGCAGATGGTCTGGTTTTAACTTTCTAAACCATCCATCATGTGTTGTGCTAAAGACAACTGGGTCTCCACATGGACTTCCTCTGCTGTAGTTTAACGTGTTGGTTTAGAGGACTCACAATGTGCTGTTATTTCTAAAAATGAAATATTGCTAATTGTTAATTATACACCTACAATCATCGTTGGCCTCCTTCTGTCTCGCGAGACGACAGTAACTCACACACTTCTTGGCTAAACAAGCCGATGTGGGAGTGGCAGACTTTTTGGCATGAAGAACAGATGTGTACGGAGACTTGCGTGTTTCCCTCTTTGGCCTCAGATGGCCACTGCGTGACATCTCGGCTTGTTTCGTACTGCTCACAGCAGCAGCAGCTTTCCAGGAATCTCTTGACTCAGCAGCGGTCTCCCAGGACTGGACGCGGATCCCAGAGGTTTTCATGTCGCGCTTGCAAGCTTCGAGGTCTAGAGCCCTCTGACAGCTCGCCATACAGCAGGTCTTTAGTTATTCTGCCATCGCCCAGCCAGCGGAGACGGCGTCAGCTAAGGAGCATGAAGATGGATGGAAGTCCTATGCGCTTAAGCACATCGGTGTTTGGGAATTTTATCTCGCCAACTGATGCCAAAGAAGATGGAAGCTGTTGAATCTGTTCTCCAAGTGTCGCTGGAGTAGAGAAGTGCACTCAGGACACAAGCTCTGTACACCTGCATTTTAGTACTAACACCTAAAATAATAATGTTGTTAATCCAGCACCAGTAACTTCAGGTTCTCCTTACCTCCGTACACTCATGTAACAAGCGTCATTTATTTGCCCGCCATCATCTAGCGTAATTAATGTGTGCAAAAGTGGAGAAAATATAATTTTCCTTTTCTATCATTTAAGTGAACTGCATATATATAAATATATATATTAGATTTGACACTGAACTGACATGTTGACAAAAGATATGACATCCAGTGATTGTATCAGCTGTCCAAGTGAGTTTGTGTTTTGCTGCTTCTTCTTTTTTTTTTCTGGAGAAACAAATTACACTGACGGTCACTGTACTATAAAAGCTAAGTTATACAAAGGAGGCCCAGTGTGTTATCTCACCACATCCTTTCTGTGCATTCTTGGGTATTACATGTCTTTTTTTCTGTTCTTTTATTTTATTTTTTTACGACAATATGTTGTATTTTTCTTCCAGGTTCTTCTCAGGATGAAAGACAACGAGATCGAGTACCTGCACAAAGAGATCAGCTGTCTGAGGAACGAGTTGCAGTTTCTCAACCTGGTACTTTGTGTGTCTGTGTGTTGCTCTGTTAGACTGATGTGTCGGTTCTTTCAGCCCACACTAGAACAAGATCTTGGTTGTCTGTCTCACAGCCTGGAATCCATTAGAATGAATACAGCTCATTAAATTTCCAGCTCAAATCTAAAATGCGACGTTGAGCTAGCTGCACCTCGCCTCACGCTCTTTGCTCCGCAGGAAAAACAGCTGGCCTGCGATCGATACGCCGAGGTGCACGAGGAGCTGAGCGGGATGAAAGGCCGAAACGAGCGAGAGATTCAGAGTCTGAAGGAGCACTTGAGGCTGGCGATGGCTGCTCTGCAGGAGGGCCAGAAGCTGGGAAACAGCCTGGACCACTGAGAGGCTGCTGCTGGTACTGATGCTCTGGCAGGTGCGAGTGCAGCGTCACGCTAATAGTCGACAATTTGCTGCCTCTCTGGAGGTTTTAAAGCTATTTGCTAAATTCTTTTCTGTGTCTTCTTGCAGGTGCGTCTACGCTTTCAGTCGAAGAAGAGATGCAGAAGAACAGAGGAGATGCTTCCAGCCGTGTGGGGGACCTCGATCATGCCTTAGTTTTCAATCATTCTGCCAACGAGCAGCGTAGAGTAGCCATTAGCTGGTTTCATTACACTGGGCCACACCTGATATATAAAACTGCACTTTTAATTGTTTTTTTGTTTTTTTTAATTTTAGCTTTTGTGAGTGCAAGCGTGTATGAGTACGCATTTGGTCCAAAAACTGGAATATTTGTTGAGTGACTTGTTTTTTTCTAATATCAGGTATTGTAGATAAGAGTTCATACTGTATCAGCTTTTGTAGTTGGATAAGCTTCTCGTTGCCTCTCGTCTGCTGCCTGAGACAGCCGGCGTCGGAAGAGCTACTGTCGTCTCAGTTTCCTGTTGTACAGTTTTTAAGTCGTGTTTACTTTGTCATGACGGCACACTTTTCTTAAGACATGGGAGCGTTTCATTTACTGTAATTGTTTTGTTTTTTTTTTTACTTGCAAACAATTTATGTTCTATTGTATTTGTGAATACATATTTTTTTTGGAGAAAATATTTTGGGATTAAAACAGGACAAGACAGCAAGAAATTCTAATTCCTGGCTGAATTGGAAATTGATCTATGATCACGTAGAAGCAAATTCGGGCTCAGCTTTCTTTGGGATGCTCGCAGGAAGCTGTTGAATGAATGTTGTCCCACGTCACAGATGTCTAAGCCATGGCTGAGAACTCCCGAGCTTTAAGTCTCCCCTCATCGTTCTGGGCATACGCAGCATGTGCCACCACCTCCCCCACCACAGAGAACAGGTGTTGCATCAATGAGCCAATTTTTTTTATTATTGATAATATGTATTGTGATAAAATGACTTATCTACTTGCCTTTTGAAAGCAATTTCATATTTAATGTACTTTAGAGCCTGTTGTATCTTCTTTGTAAATTATACACATTTTTGCAATCAATTAAAAAAAAACAAACGTCCTGCAGTAAAACACGTGTACCAGACGTTTAATTTCACCGACACACGCAGACAACACGTGACTCAACCGTAACAAATCTGATGATGTAGTTGTTTGACATAAGTTGACTGTTTTGATCGACTGTTTTTATGCTGGTATGTGACATTATGATCCGACAGCAGCATGTTCCTGTTGCAGCTGCAGGTGGAGCTACTTTATTAACAGGCCAATCAAGGTCAAATCAGTTAGTCTTTATTTATAAGGCACTTTTAAAACAACAGCCAAAGAGCACTCCAGTGGGTGGAATAAGATCGGTGTTACCAATTAGCTTGCAAGTTAGAATATCAAGACTAAGATCTTCCAGTGTTATTTATGAAGTGAATTTGCCTGAATAATTTAAATGGGATTAATGAGGGAAGAAACAAGAAAAGAAAAAACAAAGTTCTTATCGACAAATCTGTTTGAACTTTTTCTCTACTCTTTGATATTTTTCATTTTTTTGCTGAGATAGACTTAGATAAACTTTATTGATCCACAAGGGAAATTGTAAAATCTTCATTATAAAAAAATAATAAAAAATAACAAAATAAAAAATAAATACATATTTTTAATAATAAATAAATATATATTTTTAAATGTCTTACTTTATTTATTTGTCTTTATATTTCTACTTTTATGGATTCATTTTTGATTAATATTGCTTTATATTGCCACATCATTTATTTTTTTATTTTAGTTATTCTTCTTTTCATTTCCACTTTTCTTTTTTTACTCTTTTATTGATTTATTTTTGTAATTTGCCACTTTCACTACTCCATAGACAATAAAAGAAATAGTAATAAAATAAAATCAAAATAAATACCACTACTGTAACACTTGAGTGGAGGACTTATCGCCACTCATATTGGAACATTTATTAAACTTAAAACAAGACACTATCTGGTGGAGCTTTTAGGAGCTTATCTGAAAGGTGATTCCGATTAAACAGCTCCAGTATGGTGGGAAACCATCTTTGACAATTGTTGTATTTTAAAAGCTTAGTTTATATATCTTTTGTGTAAAGGTTTCATATTAAAACAGCTGTCAGATGAATTTAGCGGAGGAGAAAGTGCAATTTACCTCTGAAATGTGGAGTGGCAGTATAACGTAGTATCACAGCAGTACTGTGTTTACTTACCACCACCAGTGAAGTCGTGTATTGTTGCTGCGGTGAAGCCTCCTCTCCTGCAGGTGGCGCCACCGGCCGCCGCCAGACCAGTCAACAGCGGAAACAGCGCAGCCGCAGAAGGCAGCAAACATGGCGTCCACGGCGGCGACCCGAACGGCGGCTGCTACCGCAAAAGTCGTTAAACCGATTCTTAGCCGGGACTTGGATGAAGCGAAGCGCAGGGTTCGGGAGCTGTACCGGGCCTGGTACCGCGAGATCCCCAACACGGGTGAGTCCGTCCGCCGTGGAGGCTAAAGTGGCGTGTAGCCAGCGACGCTAACGTCAAGGTCGAGTCTGCGCTGCTAGCTAACGGCTAGCTGAGCATAACAACAGTTTGACCGGACGCTGTTTGGTCATCTGACAGTTGATAGAAACTTTTGTATTTCTGTTGGTTCTGCTACGAGTGCAGGCTAACGGCCTGTCTGCTCCGTAAAGCCGATGTAGCATCTCCATCACGGCCGTGTCATCATGTTAGCATGTTAGCATACAGCTGTGGGAGGTTACCTGTTAAAGTGTATCATGGTTCATGCTGGACTCTGGTGGTCAGGAGGACATCATCAAAACTACCCTTCCAATTGCGTAACACATATTTTTTCCTACTTCTACGTAATTTGATATTCCAAAAAAACTCAATAAAAGCGATTGGGCCTCTCCTCTTCTTCTGACATGATCAGTTCTTATATGCAGTCGTTCTCCTTCCATTAAAGAAAAAGCAAAACTCATAGCAGTCACTCAAATAACTAGAAACTGAAGAAGGTAGCAATAAATAAAAATTTGCTAAATTACAATTTAGTGAAATAAGACATTGCTTTTGAATTGTGGTTGAAAAGAAGAATTTTAAAAAATCAAGCAAAACTGTTAAATGAGAGCCCTTTGCTTTTGAGCAGTGGGTCAGAATACCTGTCAACAGGTGCACAAGTCTGACTGAGAGTTACAGAAACACCTGATGATGGCAGTGATTGGCTCAGAGGGTTGTTCAACTAAATGCTAGTTTACGGGTCCCATCATGCTTCTTGTTTGCTTGTTTTTTTAAATATTTCTTTGAACCACAATTCAAAAGCAACGTCATGATTTTCATTAATTTTTTATTTATTTCAGTGACAGATGTTTTTTTTCCTTTTTTAATGGGAGGGTTTGAATACATTAGAGGACGACTGTACATCATGATTAGATTATTAATCGTGAAGCGTCAGTGTGTTTGCTGTGGAGCTGCCTGCAAGTTTGAACTGTCACTTCTAAATTCAGGCTCTCTGGGATGAGAGGTGAAAGTCTTCAGGAATCAAAAAGACAAAAGAAATCGCTTTTTGCTGATTCTCTTTGGATCACCAGGATGACTGAGAATCCACACAGACGTCAACTTAATGCTTTTGGCTCCAGGTGAGCTGGTGTAACGGCTCGGTGTCGTACATAAAGCCGGTGATATTCTGGTTTGTTCACATTGTCGACAAACCTCGTGTAAACACCAAAGCCGTCGTTGAGTTTCTCCCTTCGCCCTCACTCAGGCTGGTGGAGGCAGATGGCCGCCGTCCCTGAACCTGCTTCTGCTGAAGACTTTTTCTTATACTTGTTTTCAATTTGTAGTTTTTTTTTTATGTGTAGCTTTGCCGGATCTCAACTGTAAGTTTTAAATCATTCAGGTAATGAGCTGCAGTATAATATTGTAGGATCTTAACATTTAAGTCATTCCAGTAAACCGCATGAATAATATGATTGTTGGGTCTTAACTGTAATATTTAAATTATTCTGTAAAATTCACATCATAAATAAAACTGTAGGGTCTTAACCTTAATGTTAAACTTGTTGCTGTAATGACAGTCTTATTTAATCTTATTTTTTTTTACAGTTCAACAGCTGCTGTTTTCAGATGTGCTGCCGTATAAATAACAGTGACTTGACTCTGACAAATATTATATAACATTTTCCCTCCACAAACAAATGAGACGATCAATAACCGGCTGTTCCTGATCAGTCTCTGCTGCTTTGTCATTACATTAGATTTCCTTGATAAATGGGAGTTATCAGCTCCCACAGTGTTTTTAAAACGTCTTTTTTGTTCATTCAACCAGTCCAAGTAAGAGATTGTCAGTAAACTAGCAAAGAAAATCGTAAAATGATCTCATGGAAGGTGTTGATGTGGCGGAAATTAGTGCTGAACGATTTATATATGTCAGAAAATCATGACAATACAGCCCAAATCACAGGAGATGTGTGACTGCTTACCTTTCTGAAGGAGGTATCGTGGATGTAAGCGTACAAGATTGTTTGGTACAAACTGTGACGCCATTCCTATAAAACTGTGTCTCATTACAATATCTGTTAGAAATAATTGCTCTGTGTTTTTTTGTTGTTGTTGTTTTGTACTGTACATACTATTCTGACCGTTTCTTTCTCCGTCTTTTCAGTGACCTCGTTCCAGCTGGACATATCGATACGTCAGGGGAGAGACAAAGTGAGGGAGATGTTTGACAAAAACAAGCACATCACCGACCCTCGTGTCATCGATATTTTAGTCATCAAGGTAAACCCATGTTTCCCAGTTCCTGATCTCAGTGCTGGTGGATCCAAAAATGCCAGTTGATTGAATGTATTTGTTTGCTGTTGACTGTTCATTCCGAGGTGTGTTGACGTGTTTTTCATCCGTATGTTGTTTTAACCCTCAGGGCAAAATGGACCTCCAGGAAACAATCCACATCTGGAAGCAGAGGACCCACATAATGCGATACTTCCACCTGACCGAGGAGCCTCGTCCCACCGACTTCTTGTCCAAATTCTACCAAGGCCAGGACCCATAAACTGTGTGGCCGACCTCTGACCCCCGTTTGCTCGTTCCCAGTGTGACAGATGTTGCTCTTTATTGTAAATACACGCTTAACACTCAAACACCTAAAGTCGTGTCTTTTTGTTCACTTCTACTGGGATCAGGGATCTCCAAGTCCAGTCCTGGTGAGCTACTGTCCTGCAGGTTTTAGACGTTACTGCGACACACCGGACTCAGATTAATGGATCATTAACAGACTGGTGTTGGCAACAAGCTGTTGGAGATCCATGAATGTGAGTCAGGTGTGTTGCAGTAATGTCTAAAACCTGCAGGACAGGAGCTGACCAGGACTGGACTTGGAGATCCTGGGTTTAAAGGTACAGCAGCTGTGAGCTGCTAGAGCTCACCTGGTCGAGCTGGCGTCCCACGTACAGGGCTACAGTCCCTGACATGGCGGTCATGAGTTTGAATCCCGCTCATGGCCCTTTTCTGGAGGTTCTTCTCCCCTACTTTCCTGTCTCTCTCTCTCTCTTTGTCTTGACTGCCCTCTCAAATAAAGGCCATAAAAACTAACTTTAAAGGTACAGGAGCTGCTGAACTGAAGCTACAGGTGGTTCTGTGATCACTTTAGTGAAAATCTTTTTCACAAAACACAATGATTCCAGTAAGTGGGGGTCATGGGTTATGGTTTCTGGGACACATTATTGATGCTATAATTTTGTTCTTCCTGCTGTGAAAAAGGTCTGCTGTCAGTCATGTGGACAAACTACTCGAGCTGTCAGACGATAATATGAAGACGAGGGGAAATAAAACATTAAAGATTTGAGATTAACTGTCCTTTCTAAGATGTTGTGGACGAGTTCTGGTCAAGTTTTTGTTTTTCACCTCCTAAGTGTTCAGTGTGGGTCAGTCTTGGGCACATAAACAAAGCGTCACATCACAGTTACATGCACTGTATTTGTGTAGATAAAAGATTCCCACCAAAAATCCACTCTGAATGTTCTGATCTCACACCCACTGATTATACGCTGCAGTGTTGCTCGTATCATTCCCTTTATTAAGACTGAAGCAGTGCATGCAAGTACAGTGAAACACCAACATCCTGTGGCAGCCCGTTCTGTATCGGTACCAGCTAGAACCCTGAACCCAGCAGCTACGGGGGCGACTTGAACACACAGCAGAGGGAACTTCAGGAAAGCATTCGTCTGCTCATGGCAGCGACACGACGACGTCCTCTGTGGAGGAGAGAAGAAGTGAGGGGTGACTTTCTTTCTTTTATTAACACATTAAGATATAATAATGTGTTCACCAACAATAAAGGATGCACACAGGAGCGTTACAAACTGTTTCCCTGTCTGCATTCAAGGCAGCAGTGTGAGAAGAAAAGAAGACGTTTACACCATAAACTGCTCAGTCACACTGTTCAGCATGCTGCTATCTGGAGTGTCTGTGTTTTATGTGTCTCCAATATCGCAGCTTGCACTCAAATGCAGCATCAGGAAATAGTCCGGCTGAGGACAGCGAGTGCAACACAACTCACAGAGAAGCTCTCAACCCAAGCCAGAGATACCTGACAACCAGGAAGCCTACAGACCCCTCAGTCGTCGTCGTCGTCGTCCTCGGGGACGAAGATGTCGTGCTCCTCCAGCAGCGCCGCAAAGCTCTTGCTGATCTGAGTCCCCACATACAAGAAGGGCACCACTACGAGAGCAATCCGGAAAAGGCCGAAGGGGGTCTGGTCCCCAGTGTCGCACAGCCCACCATAGAAACAACTAAGTTAGTGACGGTCAGCTTGGATGTCTGCTAAAGCTGCTGTGACTGCAGGCTGGTCTGTGTCACGTCACACATCAACAGGTTTTGTTCGCTTACTTGTTATTTGGGACACAAAACTCAGTTCTGTGAAATGTTCTTGTCTGCACGTCTTATTCTGGAAGCTGTTGTCAGGGTTCAACATCTCCACATTCATAAATCCCAAAGCCAGGAGATGTGCTGACAAAATAGTTCCAGCAGATCCAGTTCAATGAATTTATCATTCTGAGCCTTTGAAAATGGAAAAAGGTCAAAATGTCTTTAAAACAGGGTGGTACTGGGGCCCCAGAAAGTTCCTGTAAGTGTATAAGTATGAATGTTTGCATGTTTTCTACTAAAAACAGTCACTGGTTGACGTTTCACCAACGTTTGGGGGCTCTAATGTGGTGGTTTTCAGCTATTTTGACATGTTAATATGGTGACATGGACTCATTCATAGAAGCGTATAAACTGGGCTGTATAGCAGCTTACATGTTCTCATTGCATGTGCAACGCCGCCATGTTGTCTTCATGTTGAAATTTAACATGTGAGGCTCATGTTGTCGTACCTGAACACTGAATAAAGAAACACAACATCGAGTGCTGTAACGACAAGACGAGTGAAACAGGAGACGAAAAGCAAGAAACAAAAACAACAGGAAAGAATTTATCATTTATGTACAGAAAGGAAATTCTCATTGATAATTTTAATGTCTGTTTTGGTCTTGATGTCTAGTTTGTGTTGTCTTCCCCTCTGTGAGAGCCATGTACAGTAAAAAAGCTAAAAACTTTAAATATTATTTTGGTTAAAAATATAGAAATCTCCTGTGTTAAAAGCTAAGGGTAACGTTAAACATAGAAATACTGATTTAAGATAAAGTTTCATTGGGTAAAGATAAGCTCCTCCTCTTATAACGACGCCTGTGATTCTGTTATTTGGTTTGAATGAGCTACAGGTGTGAGAGCACACACCTGTGTTCAGTTTTTGATGGAAATAAATGGACTTACTTCGTCTTGGTCTTCAGTGTGAGAAACCTGGTACTCCTGTGGTTCAGAGCAGCTTTCTAGTGCTGTTTGAAATAGTCGCTACACCCTCCTATTCCTACAGAACTACTGGCACCAACAGTTCATGTGTGTAGCAGCAGGTGGTAACTGGAAACCACCACCAGGTGCAGGTTAAGCACCCACGTGGGCCAGCTGTGTCACAAGTTGGTGAAATAAATCTATATATACACAAGGGGAGGTCATTAAGGTCACTGAACAGGTATATATAGCAGCAGCGGACCATGCAATGTACTATTATATTTCAATAGTCTCCATTTGCCTCAGTGCAACTAGTCCACTGTTCCTTCAGACCTGCTGCACCTTTAAATCTTCAGTTTGGTTCTTGAACCGCCTCTGTGACAGCCTGGAGCTCATCATCATCAGGATATCTGGCTCCACACAAATTACACATTTGTGAACAGGTGATGCTGACTGTAGGCTGGAGGCAGGACTCTTATACCTGATCCAGCCTCCTGTCAGGAGCTTTATCACTACCCTGAACTCAGAACTTCCCTTCTTTGCTTGATCATCATCAACTCTGAGTATCTCTGAAGATCACACGGATTAGGGATGGACTGATACCTCTTTTTGATTTCCGATACCGATACGATACTTCAACTTTGAGTATCTGCCGATACCGATACCATCTCTCCTCCTGAACTTCTTTTGAAATACCTTATTTGCATGGATACATTTGTTTAAGATGGCTTTATCAAAAGCCTCATACTATTAAAGCATAGACTTTGCTTTTCTAAGAAAGGAAACAACAGCCAAAAGCATGTCTCAAAGTGAAACTGTAGTTGCTGTATTTGGACTTGCCGGTTCGCGTCCTGGTGGGGGCAATGAAGTCTT
>NW_007579269.1:0-58974 GCF_000690725.1 Stegastes partitus
TTTTTTTCAGGAAGTACCTTCCTAAGCTGACTTTAAACACATTCAGGACACTTTTCCCACTATATACTGGACAAAGACATTTCTTTACCAACAAATCCTTTTTTACCTGAATGCAAGTGTTAATATCATGCAACATTCTAGAAGGGTAGCGTAAGAAAAATACACTTTTTAAAAAAACTTTCGTACCAGTAGAGGCACTCACATTTCGTTGTGTTACTATGATAAACACACACTCAAAATTTTGAAGTGTCCTAGGTTAGATCTCGTGACTGTGTAGAATGTTCTCTGAGCAGAAAGGAATTTTGCGGGATTCTGTGCAGAGTATTTAGTTTCTGTACAAAACAATGCATTTAGAACATCAACACTTACATTAACAGTTTTATTTAATGTTACTTTAATGTTCTATACCAGACTAAAACACTGATATAAATTAGGAACCATCTGATCACTGAATAATCACATAATATTTAAATCTAAATCCTTCCATCGCAGTCATCTGATGCCCTGGATAGAGGACATGGATGTAGTTATTGTTTCCAAAATTGTACATTTTCTTAAACCTGATTGTTTTTTTTAACTTTAAGGAGTCTATAAAATCATCAACATCATCATCATC
Organism: Stegastes partitus; assembly: GCF_000690725.1. NCBI lineage: Eukaryota > Metazoa > Chordata > Actinopteri > Pomacentridae > Stegastes > Stegastes partitus. Next base: position 617 of record NW_007579269.1, read on the forward strand.
ATCGTAATCAATCAATAAGCAGCAAAGTGTTACAGTTTAGCCTACAAACAATGAGATTAACGGTAAATTACTAATGCAACAAGACAAAAAACTCGCATCAAATCTAAAAGCTGATCAATTAAAGTGCAAAACACCAAGGAAAGATGTGATTAACACAAGTTAGAATAAGGTTGCAGGACAAAAAAAAAAAGTTGGTGTCACAAGTGCAAAACATTTGTAGGAAACAAACCCCTGCCGATACACGTCAGAGCACAACAGCAGATGCGATTATCGGATTTCTTTTCTTGAATATTTTTAATAAAAATAATTAGAAAATGACCTAATCCACACAAACATAAGAAAACATCCTGGCCATTCTGCTTGTAAAGAAAAGTCTCAGTACACATGAAAACGCAAAAGCACAACTGATGCGAGGTCAGTGAAGGCAGACAAAGCGTTCTGGTGCATCAAGAATCATATGTAGACTGATTCTGACACCTCTGTTTCTTAGTATAGAGGAAGAGACATTTAAGAGTAAACATGTAAAGTCCAGTGAGCAACAGTAGTTGCTATGATCAGCTCATCATCAAGCTCTGCAGAAGCCTGATAACGATCTCGATCATTTGAATCAGGTGTGTTGGAAGAGGGAAACATCTAAAACATGCAGGACTGTGGCCCTCGAGGACCAGGATTGGACACCCCTGATCTAAAACATGCAGGACTGTGGCCCTCGAGGACCAGGATTGGACACCCCTGGTTTAAGACCTCAACTTGTGTGGATGGGGTACAAGTATTCGTGACTTGATTTGAGGATTAAAGGTGTCATGGCAGCTTCTAACCAGTAGGTGGTGCTATCACACAGCAGCTCTACACTCAGCTGGAGGCCCATGAGGTGTGGTTCAGTTAAACTGTGATACACTGGTCCCACACATGTCTTTTTAATCCAATATTTCACATTCAAGTGCTATAAAAACTTTATTTATTGGTGCAGAGGATGTATTATGTTAAGCTGAAGCCCTTAAAGCTGCAGTGGGCGGAAATCTGCAAAATAAGACAAATAAAACAAAACTTCCTGTGGACTTTGTTGCTGTGTCTCATCACTGATTGGTGGAAGGCCCAGGGCTTGGCTAGAGTCTCCTCTCACGGGTGAGATTTTTAAAACCCTGAAACAGAGCCAGGTGGTGGTGTAGAACTCTAGTTTCCTTGCAGACCACTTCAAGTACAACAGGCTGAACATTTTGTAGAATTTTTTGCCCTATGATCTCCAAAAAATACTGCCTACCCCAGCTGTAAAGGTCAGAGCTGGGTTGAAAAGACTATGAGCAGTCAGTCGAGAGCTAAAACCAGGCGTCATGTTGCTTTCATGCTGTCATGACCATAGCTACAGTGACCTGTGTTTTAATACAGGGCAAATACAAAATTAGAAGAGAATAAAAAACTCTGTGACTACTCTAATGGGCTGCAGAAAATCAGAGGTATCTGTTGCCAATGGAGCTAAGGGTTAAAGCTACCACTGTTGGTTTAAAGTAATCTCTACATTTGATCACATGCTGACATTTTATTGATTAAGCTATTTTTAGTATAATTGGCAACATGATGAATATATTTTCTCATTTGCACACTAAACCACTGATGTGCAAAGTGCTTGATTAAAACTCTTTTGCAACAGTTACATATGCGTTCAGCAGATGTGATCATTAGCATAAGAAATACCCCCAAATTTCTATGCAAGGCTGCCTGTTCTTTTCCATTTAAAGGCGAATGCTATTCACAAAAATGTGTCCAAAGACTTAAAAAGAAGAATTTCACAGTTCTGAGTTTCAAGTCCTACTAGGGGCGTAAATTGGATGATAAAACTGTAACAGAATTAGCAAGTAATTAGCTGCTTTCAAGGAGAAAAGATTAAAACAGCTGCCAGTGACACGTCATTGTAACACCAACACAACAGACTAGGATTTTTTTTTGGTTGTTTAAACAGCAGATACCTCAGTGTGTCAGTACAGGTGTAATGGAAATTTACATACTGGTTTACTGTCCTGACTTACTGGGAAACTTGATGGAGTCATTGTGAATAAATGTCTAAACATCAGGCATGACAAAACTCTCCAGTAAGCCTGATGCTACACTATCATGTGAAGACGTCCCCCTGGAAGCTGACCTCATTTGTAAAATTCTGGCAACGGCCTCCCTGCTGACACTTTCAGAAGTCACATAGAAACTGGAAAGATAATTGAAAAAAAAAAAAAAAAACGACAGGAAAATGAAAAATCGTTCGTCATGTAGGACATTACGATAATATAACATTTCTCAGTTCGATTACAGAATTATCTCACAGTTTATGTTGAATTTTCTAATCTTTAGGGACTTTGCAATCTAACGACAAATACACTTCCTGCTTCACTTGTGAATATCTAGATAGAAGCCTGCAGCTTCCTCCCGCGAACTTGAAATCGGGACTTACACTGGGAGTCGGTGGGGCCCACGCTGGGCAGGGGCACCCTGTGCTGGGGGCCGGGGGGCTGCGTGGGAGTGTGATGGGGGCCGCAGTGACATGTGGTGGAGGGGTCAGAGCAAAAGACCACAAAGGAAGATGTGAAGAAGAAGAGCAGGTAGGCAGCCACCAGTGCCCACAGGATGTACTGGCAGCATTCCTCACCACTGGGCCAAACGCTTGGAGAGTACCAGCAGGAGGAGAAGGAGGACGAAGAGGAGGACGAGGAGGACGAGGAGTGCGAGGGGGAAGGTGTGGGGGGGAGGGAGGAAGGCCGGTGAGAGGTGGATTGCTGTAAGTGCATAAGGTGGTATATCTGGGGACTGGGGCAGCGAGAGCGCGCTGAGATGAAGGATTAGAGGAGTGAATGGATTGGATGGAGATGTTGCAGGAATGGAAAGAAAAAAATGAGATGGAGAAATGGAAAACATGAAATGAAGAATACATGAAAAAAGCATGCAGGAAATGACAATTTGTTCAAAGCGCTTGCTTCCTCCGCCAGCTCAGAACAAATCAGTTGGACAGAGCATGCAGAGCAATGTTCAGGGAAGGACAGATGAATTACAGCGTTAATGGGAGGCGACTCCTCTCTGCAGGTGACGATAAAGGAGCACGAGCCTCATAGAGAAGCATTAAAGGAGCAGCAGAACAGATAAAGAAGTGGATGAAAAGATCAGTTTGCGCTTTATGCCTCCCTGTGCGAAATTCGTGAGCACCGTGAGTTCGTCCCCCACTGTCCACGCTGACTTCTACTGTAACTTCCTGAGCTGCCTGAGAGAAAAGCATTGCTGCAAAGGACCTGAACTGTTGTAACAATGACATGGATTACTTCAACTGCGCTGCACCGTCGTTCACAGTGCGCTGATTAATCAGGTACTTTGGCCACAACAGCTCAATCATCACTCTGCACTCGCCAGACTTGGCCCCCTGCGACTTCTTCCTCGTCTCTAAAATTAAATCGGAGTTAAAGGGGTTGTCATTTTGGCACGGTGGAAGAGATTCAGTTCGCAGATGTCGCTTAACGTGGAGCACAGGGAGCGATATATCACTGCACAAGGTGACTACTTCAAAGCGGATGGTAGCCAAATTTAAATCCAGTGTGGTTTTTAATTTTTATTACCACCGTCAAGGAACTTTTTGATCACACTTTCAAAAAAAAAAATGAGCTCACTTTTCTTGGTTTAGCCAATAAACTTCCAAATAGTTTGGTTAAACAAACAGTAAACTGCCTCCATGACACCAAACACAGCAGCAGAATGACAAAGTTATTGACTTTAGCGAAGACAGCTAAATATATTGAGTCTAAATTTGGAGAGTGGGACTACTGTTACAACACGGCACCTATGTCAGTCCTACAAGGTCATAATGAGACACATGTTGTGTTTTCAGCTTGTTGTTTAGTTCACCTGCCCCCATGTAGCCAGAAAAAATAAAATACAAAGAACATGTTTTTTTCCATTGTACACCACTGTAATATCTTAATTACCTCCACTTTTCCACAAAGTTTCTAAAAAAAGTAAAATGCTGCCCACATTACAAGATTCATTTAGCACAGAGGAAGAAGATTGGGCACTCTCAAGATGCAGCCACCAACCAATTCTGCGGAATATGCTTATTGAAGCATTGAGCAATGGTGAATAACAATGGAGGCCATTATAACAGGAAGTACCACGTCCTTTAAAGGGTCTGTCTACGTACCAAAGTATGGAAGTACATATGCTGGAGGAGTTTCCAGAATAAGTAGATGCGAAAATACTTCTACGAATTATTAAAAATTGTTTTATTTCTCTGACAGATTATCTGTGCTATCAAGAAGCCCTGTCACACACAATCACAAATCAATTCCACTCTAGACAACCAGTCTCAAAGATTCACCTCACAGAGAGAGGTCCTTCCTCTTTTCTCTTTTCGTTTGACATCTTGTCATTCTGCAGTTATTGAACTGGGGTGCACTACATCACACTCAACGGAATTCTTTCACTTTGTGCACATGTCCTCAAGTCTATTTTGAGGGCGAGCTTTGATGTGTTACAAGCAAAACGTAACTCAAATGGGACACGTGGAACCTGAGCGTTATGCAAGCACAGCAAAACATAGTCCTAGATATCTGCAAGCTTGAACTGTGATAAAATGTTAGATATCACCCTGGTATTGCAATAATCATTATATTTAATGCTCATAAAGAACTGCAGAAATAATGTATTAAAAATAAAAAAGTTTACTTTGAATTTAACCACACTGGCCGATTTATCAAAATATATTAGTAATGATTTTAATGTTAACACAACAATGGAAACCACATTAAAAAATAAATTCAAACACATAAACAGAAATAAGGACAATGGAATGATCACACAAGTTAAGAAAGCAAGTCAAATCTGGAGGCACTCAGGGCCAAACGTCACGCTGAGGTTAAGGTTCTGAGTTGTGTGTCCCCACAAGGTGTTACCGGACGAGGACCCCACACTGGGCCTATGCACGTACTCTGACGTCAAGACCATTGGTCCTCTGAGCAGGCCCAAGGAGGGCATTGCTTAGGGAGAGATGGTGGGGGTCGTGAGTGTTTTTTGAAGCTTGTCTTGCAAGCGGAACCCCCCAGTCCCTGCTGACTGCAGCCTCCACCAGGGAAAGTCAGTGGGCATGAATAGGGGTGATGAGAGGCCCAGGCAGCCACAGACTAACATCCCTAAGGAGATCTGCATGAAAGCCACAGATGGAGGACAAAAGGAGCTCAATTGTTGAGGTGTAGCTGGAATGAGCTGGGATGGAAGCTCACTTGGGGTTTACTGATGCAACTGAACTTTGAATTGTCATTAAGTGCTGTCATGACAGTTTGCATTAAATGCATTTAAGTGACACTATCAAACATTTAATCAAATACTCCTATTGCTATTTATAAACTGTCCATGCCAACACATATTGCTCTCGTTTCATTGCCCAGGATTAACATGTATGACTCGTCAGAGGTCCTTGTCAGATGAGTTACAGAACTCTGGTTATGGGACTTATGTTCAAAAGTGACCTAAGCTCAGCCTGAAATACCAACTAGGCAAAGTAGGTCATTAACTGAGAGACCCAGTCAAATAGTCACTTTGTGGTAATTTGTTCATAGTAAGCTATAAAAGTTTTACCTTCATCCCAACATCAACCTGTAAGCATGGAATCTATGTTACCCTTGAAGAACCTCATGACAACTGTTACTCCCCAATCCCTAAACACCAAATAGCAACGCTCTAAATGACCACAAGCAGGGACTTAGTAAGAACTCTACCTTTGTAATAAGAAGGTTAATCCAGTCATATTCCCTTTCTGTGAGCCCTGTGTTCCCTCGCTGGTTAAACTAGCCACAACTGACTGTTATTTGGTTTGTGATACCTTAACTGTGTTCAGGTAAAGTCCTGAGTTTGACGAGTTATTTTTGTCTCTGTTGTGTAAAGTGATGAGGTTTAATATCAGTCTATTCACACATTAACTAATTAAACATTAATTTGCTCACTGAAATACACTTTTATTCACCCAATTTACCACAAACAGGGCGTCAATATTGGTCAATGAGTATCTGTCACCCAGGGGCCCACTTGTAGGTGGTTCCAGTACATGGTATTAGAACAGCTATTACATGCAAAATGAAGAAATATAGACCAAGAGAAATGAAACATGACAAAACTTAGAGACAACAAATTCATGCAACACACACAAGCTGTAAAAGGGTTCAGTCAGAAACATTTCCTGTGAGAAACATGGTTAGCACAAACCTATTAGCAATGTGAGCCCACAGAGGAAAAATAAAGGTGTGATGTCAAAATTTCAAAGGTAGCACTTGTTTAAAAAGTCTGGAAGACAGAGTTTTAATAAGGTGTGTGGGAGTCGTCCTGCTAACAGGAGGTTGTGTTAGTTAGTCTGAACCTCCCTACCTCTCACGTCCTCGTCCTCGATGGTAGTGTTGGCACTCTCACTGGACTCCTGTGAAACCACAAATAAAAGGATCTGTGAGTATGAGGAGGCACAAAACGAAGGCAAACATCTGCCAAGATCAGGAATGCTGAGTGTTTAATCACAGCAGGTCATTTCATCATCTACTTGAGCACCTGCTAGACGCTAACCTGTGGTTAGATTTTTGGCACCATCTCAGTGTTACCAGACAGATGGTGAAGACAGTATGCTGATATTTCATTTCATTTATTTATCGAGTGTATTTGATCCTATCTGGTGGTTCCTCATTGCATGTGTTATATGGAATAGCATTTCCTCAGTTCCTCAACCCCTGTGCTTTATTGATAACTTCACTATGGAGGTGGGGCGCCATTTGTACTGTTTTATTGGCTTTTTGTCTTTTTGTAATTTTGTCAACAGAAATAAATAGTCAAGATCTAGGAAAATGGTCACAACAAAGTGTAATGGACAAAAAACCTGTCAGTCAGACTAAACACAAAGCAGCACATAACTTAGTGAACTGAATAATCAAATTACTTCAAAAATGTTATGGCTATTGTGATCTATTTCTGGTAGTTTTGTATGGCAGTGCTCACTGAGTCAATGTTGTACTTAAACATAATACAGCTACGCATGTTTAAGCATAACATTCTATAGCGTTGTGAGTCTTTGGGAGGAAGAAATGCAGTTGTTAATTTAAAACAGAATATTCCTACATTCGTCATACATTATTCCTTTTCATCCCTTTGATGAATAAGGAATATCTTATGTATGACACATTACTTATATAATGGTCCTCTTGTTGCTTGCGGATTTAACAGATGTAAAAGCACGTATTGCACTGGTACATGTGATGGCTTAAGAAAACAGCTGCACACTCTCTGCACAACACTCTTACTACGCACAAGAACACACTGCGCTATGAGCTACAACACCATCATGTCACTGCACAAAGCAAAAAAAATACGAGCATGCACGCGTTCCCACAACATCATCTTATGGATTCTACATGATCATGTAGATCCATATGTCCGCACAAGAAAATCACCCAGACACACTATATGGTCTTAAGGCTATTCTGATAAGGATTTGGCTTGGAACAGCTTTAGGAGCCATGCCACTGCATGGTCTTTATTGTGTTCCAACAGCATGCGTAATCCCTTTGTCACACAAATGTAAAGCTGATGTTACAGTGACAATCCTTCGCAAAAGGTTAAAAAAAAAAAAAGACTCAATATGTTAAGATTACACATGACGACAGTTGCATAAATGCTCAGCATAGTAAGCAATACACAGAACTGAACACGCAGATGACCAATGTTAAGCGCAAGAATTACATGCAACAGTTGAAAACATGCAATATTTAACAGACTCTGTAGTCCCTTGTTTTTGCACATGACTTTTATGAACCACCACTGGCACACAGACATCATCATCAGAAGCAACGTGAAGGCTCTACTCTACACATCAGCACCAAGCTACAGCTGCAGACCAGCATCTGAACAGCTGTATACCTTGTTTCCATCAGCTGGGTTGTGGATAACAGTGGTTTGAGGCTCCTGATTTGAGACGACCGACAGTGGGAAGAGACGTTGGTGCAGAATGAAAGTGAGTTAGGAAGCAAGGTTGACAGAAGAGTATTTAGTAAAGTGGACAAAAAGTGAAAGCAGTGAAGGATTTGGAAATTGACAAAATTGGTATTTGGGGAAAGCAAGACGGCACTACAGCACTATTATACACACATGGGATGATGTGGGAATGGAAGTTGTGACAGTACCCTGAACATCATGTAAAGTATATCAAGTCTTTCACCACAGATGATCAGGTTTTACTCAGCACTGATGACAAGATGACAGTAAATGACATCAGACACAATGGTTAATAGACAGAATCCACATATCTGCCTTTCCTGCCAAACAGCTAGAATACAGACATTTTTTTTTTTCAAACGTTAAACACCCAGGAAAGGTTTTTTTTTTTTTACATGAAAGGCAGGCATTTAACCAATCACACACCATATTACAAACACATCAAACATATACCAGAATCACTCTCAAGAGATTAAAAAAAAAAATACAAAGAGGTAACAGAAATACATCTTCAGGGAGGATTTCCCACTCGCAGGTACAGTACATGCTATTGCACAACAATTTGCTGTACACTGGTGCTGTATCTGCTGATATGTCTTATGAAACTTTGAGTACAACCCCTGCAGGGTGAAGGCTGGAGGTCTGCAAGTGAACTCGGTCACAGTGATGATCATGTTTTCTGACAGAAGTGCACGGCTCCTAGTTCACCTAAAGATAATGCTACGCCGCCATTTATGGATTTCAATGTCGATGCAGGAGTCTGTATGTGGGTGACTGTGAGCATGATCATTGCCCTCTATGTAAGCAAAGGGGAAGAAATTCTAAAGGACATTTAGCAATCTGTACTAAAAAAAATCGCAGTTCTGCATGGATGGTGTTAGGGGACTGGCACATCCAAGGTTTGGTTGGCTGTTGAACTCCTCCAATTAGCACAAAAGATTAGCATCTGTGTCAGAAAAGATCTTTTTTGCTGAAAGAAGCAAGCTTAAGAAGCAAAGGAACAGTTAAACACTATGGGAATTATGCTCTGTTTTAGTCCGGTGTGTGATTGAATGGAGTTGAAGGTTGTGGTTAGCCTAGCTTAGCATAAAGACTGAAAACAGCTAGCCTGGATCTGTCCAAAATTAAAAATAAAATAAAAATATAGCCACCAATACATCTATTTCATTAATGAACTGACACATAAAAATGACAACATGTGGCTTTACAGGAGGGTTGTTTGCCAGCACATGATCCCACTAAAAGCACAAATCATGTTTCTATTTCCATACAGATGAAATAAAGTGAGATCATGTTGACTTGTCACCTTTAGAGTGCCAAAATTTGAAGAGATCCGACAAGCTGCGTCCCCCTGCTTCATGTCTTATTCTAGCGAGGTTAACCACTCCCCACCTCCCGCTCTAGAATTAACACACAGCCACATTGACATCAACCTTGTCACCTACATTATTTATCATGGTAAGGAGGGAAATCAGCCATGACTCCCTTGCTGCATTTCACTTAAAAATATCCCATTATCAACTGTCGTTAGTAGTTAAAGATTATCTAATAGCAATTCAGTTTGGGATTCTGAGTCAATTACTGTCAAATTCAACAATAGTGGTGTGGAGTTGCCCGTAGCAACACTGAAGCAGCCTCCGACAGGCTCCATTCCCCATAGGAACTGTAGCCGAGGCTCATGGGTACCAAAAATGTCAGAAATCCAGCAGAACATAAGCCTGTAATATTACTCTCAGTGGTTTTGTGTTAAATAATATTGAGAATATCTTTAAAAAAACAGTATTTAACACTGATAAAGACATTCTTCTGAGGCAAGCAGTCCTCCATCTTAAGAATTCTTGTGGTCTCAAGAAACAAACCAGTGTCGTCTCCGGCTTGGCTGACAACAAAGGCTTAAAAGCTGTGGCAAAAGTGTATTTGCCACAGTTGGCGTGCAATGGCCTCAGTGCCATTACAGCCATTATCAACAACAAAGGAGAATGTAGCCCATGTACAGCAACGTGGCAATGCAATAAAGCAATCCAGAAGTGCGTGTGGACAGCTCATGTAATACACAACCATGGTTTTTCTTAAGCTAAATAGAAAAAAAGAGAACACTCTGTACAATAAAATGGTAAAGGTGAGCTGTGTAAGACGGATGTCGTTAGAAGTATGGACAGATGTACAATTAGCAGCATGTCATGCAAACACAGGCAGCAAGGCAGGCAGACAATGTACCAGAGAAGGAGTGGGGACAGGCTCTTTGGGGCTGGTGACCACATTGGCCTTGTTGTTGATCTGGAGGGACAGAGTGGACAGACAGGTAGACAGACGAGACAGGGCAGAAGTGACAAGGCTTAGTGTCCAAACAGTCGCTCTTCAAGCAGCAGCTGCGGAGGGAAAAGTGGAACACCGTGCTCAGGAGCAGCCGTGGCGGATCGCAAGCATCAGTGTGTACATCAAATGTGTGTCACTCATTCGGCGCAAAACACTTCAAGTTTGGAGTTCTGACAGGCTAATCAAATAAACACCCTTTAATCAAAACTTCAATCACCAAATGTTACAAAGACAAGAGTTAATAGACCAAGGAGCACTCTTGTTGATGAAGAGAGACACTGTGGCGCGAAACAAATGACCCAATTACTGCGTAGAAGAATGATTAATTAGGTAAAACTCAAACTGACTTTGGTACTTGTTGCATTAGCGCTGATTTCTGCCTGCAGCACAGTAAACGCTGCATGGTAATCGGATGTGTGCGCTTCCAACATCTATGGGATAATATGTTTACTGCAAAAATGGCTTTTTTTTACCACAAGAATTCACATTCAAGCTCTTATCTGGCTGGCTGGGTTTACTGTAGGACAAGGAGTCGTGATAGAAACTTGAGGGGATGCACCATGAAAATGCTACGAACAGAATTTCATAGTCGTCCATCCAGTTACATTTTTTTTTCAGTCTGAGCCAAAGTGGTGGACCAAAAATCCTTCAAAAATCCCAAGCATGTCTAAAAAATGAGGTTGCTCCATTTACAGACTGCACATTATCATTAGGCCTTTTGTCTTACCATCTGCTGACTGCTGAAGACCTTATGATGGTTGTTTAATACAATAAATCATTAGATGCTCTATGCCACAAGTCGTCTGGTTTAGTGCTACCTACACATGTAATTCTAACAACTTTATCCGAAGGTGACTGCTTGGATTAGGTAACCTATTTTTATTGATTTACAGTTTTATGGCAAATAGAATGAAGCAATATGAAAGATGGCAAACGAGGTAAAACTGACATTGAAAGCAGGTCTCCCATCAGACTGTCACAGAGTTTTGTCACATTTCTTAACAGGAAAACAACCCTTTAACCTATTTTTTTGTGTGCAGTACTACATGTCAAGTCATTCAACTCCATTCTTTTTTTCTTCCCAGAAACCTAGAATGTTCTACAATAACTAGAGTCCAACTGACACTGGATTTGTGGGGTAGACAGTGATTTACAGAGTATTTGTTAAAGTTATATTGAAAAAAGGGAAATGATGGCGTCATTGTTTATTAATATTCTAGCAATGCAGTTTTACTAACTAATTAGCAACAGACTATGAAAACGCTGCATGACTCCGCACCAGTCTGCTCAGCTCTGATACATGCTCTGCTGCATGTGCTGCAGACAGTGCTGAGAGGATTATAGCCAATGGAGTCAAAGCTGCTCTGCAAGACAAACTACGTAATGACACTGTTTCTAAACTACCCCAAGCATCCTTTTAGCTAGTTGTGTGAGGAAAGTTTTCATATCAGCGTGCATCTGACAACATATATGCCAACACTCCCATATCTCGACTAATGTATTGGTTGGACTCAAACAGTAACTGTGCAGTTTGAATTCATAGACAAAAAGTAACTGACCATATGAAAACCTTGATAATGACATAATCAGGCATAGAGGAATATTAATAATCAGATATATTCATTGTTCCATAGACAAAATGACCTCACTTCAATTGTATTTATACAGCACCAAATAACAAAATATGTCACCATTATGGCCACTCAGTAATAGGGACATTGTAGAAGCACTGCTACCACTGTTACTATAGCAATCTATGGCAATATTCACCTAAGACTCTAAGGGTGAAGGAGTAGGGGCAAATCTTAATATTGCCCTTTAGGCACTATGTGGAATAAAGGTTTAAGCCCTGAAAACAAAACTACACACTAAAACTTGTCAACCAATTTAATTTTTTCCACTGGGGACACATTATATGACTCTTATTTTAAACGCCAATTGTTTTTTTCAGGATACACAGAGTTGGTGCTTTCTACAGAATTCAGATCAGTCAGAAACAGGAATTTGAAAGTCTGACTCAGATTTACTGGGCACAGGCAGACAATTATCTTGCACCACTCATCGGTGCAAAAACATCATCATGTTAAAGCCATTAAGGGCTTTTAACGTGACAGAGTGGTATTATTCTTTCTGGCTTTGGTAAAGGTTTTAGTCATTCAACTGTCTCTCCAGCACTAAACAACAAAAAACTGGCTGCTCCTGTATTTCCACTGATGGAGGATTCACCAAATGCGACACTTTAAGTCTGTTGAGTCACAATCTTGTGAAGAAACACAATCGTCACTGAACCTATGATCCATTGATGCAATTCTATACAATTTTACAATTAAAGTATTACAACACATTTAGTGAGACACGTTCCGTTTCTAGTTCTATGTGTTGATCTCAAATTTTCCTGGAGGTATGGCTAAGGTGCTAACTGTCAACTGACTAATGACTGATTGCCATTTATTGTTATAAGCGCCGCCAAAGAAAATGACACGGAGAAAAGACGTCCTATCATTCTGTTTAATGGCGATGTGTCAACCGTAACAGTACTCTATGGTTGGAATCATTTGGCTAAAAGCAAAATGTCCACTCTATGGAGAATGCAAACTTCCCCAAATCCCACAAATTCCTGAATAAAATCGTAGCTACAGCTCTGCTTGGAAATAAAGTAGACATACTTCTGTAAACAAGAAAAATCTCTACTATCTGCCAGTGTGTGAACAGATTAACCCAGTATGATATGATTTCCACAACATCAGATGTTTTCACTGTTGAGTCATGTAGTGCCTCCCCAGCCGTCGGCAGCATCGCGTTTGCGGTGGGATTTAAATACAACAAGGTTTGAGTTGCGAACTAAACACTGCAGGTGTCAGACTCGCTAACAAGCAGCAGGAAGCTAAGGCCTACCCCCAAACGCTCTGTGCTGTCCGTCTTCCTTTTCTGCAGTGCAACACAACAAGAGAAACTGAATCCATGTCTGACTGTACAACCACAAAACACACATTGTCATTCGTGCGTTCACTTTTTCAGCAAATGCTTTCAGGAAATACCCAGTTGATTGCAATATCCAAGTCCTGAGTACTGAGTTGAAACCATAGACTGGTGATTAAAATCTTCTAATGCTCATTCAGTGAAAGCGTTCTATCGTATCACATGCATCAAGTCACAATAATAGAAACAGTAACAGTGGTTTGTTTGATTAAACAGGTGATTGTGGGTAGTTAACACTAGAAACAGTAATTATCATGACTGAGAAGATAAAAAAAATAAAATAAAAAAAAGACGGCAGCCACCAGCAGGAGCTCATCACCAGCAAAAAACACACATTAGTCATTCAGTCAGGCTAGATTAAAAGGGAAATGTGTTTAAGAAGGAAATACCTCAGAACCAGAGTTCCAATTAACATGAGCCTTGGAAGGAGAAGCACTAACGATGAGGCAGCATGAGTCAGAGAATTGCAGATGTCAAATCAAATGACTAGTAATCATGGCCAACTCTGCAGCTCAACAGAGCCTTTCAGCCTCTTTTAGTTGACTGTTTTGTTTCTTAAGGCAGGCTGACGGAATAATTTAGTCGCATGCCTCTAATCACCCGTGTTTTTAGCAGCAGCTGTTTTCAATTTAAAAAAAAAAAAAAAGCTCTGATAAAACCAAGAAAATAACAGGGAGGGTGGACGTTCTCTCTTGTCAGATCGAACATCTTGACATCTGCAATCTGATAATCCAGCTTCCAACACTGATAGTCATTGATAATCACAAACTCCAAATCCACACACAATGATGAGATGCACAAACTGAACAAAAGCAACCACAGCTATAATACATAAGAACATTTTATGTGGTGCTTAATCGTGCCACATGATGGCATTAAGTTTCACTGTCTCCTCAGGCAATGGTGGGCCTTTTTCTTCATTTTAACACTATATGGGAGTGATGCTGTAGCAGGATTTTTTAAAATAGTATAATTAAGAGAACATTTGTGTAAAAAAAAAAAAAGGAAAAAAATATCTCATTTTAATGTGAAAAGGATCTTTTAAAAAAATGACAAAATGTATCACAGCACCCATCCAGACAAATTTACCATCTAGCTAAGCAAGCCCAAACCAGAGCTAAGAGGAGCTTCCATATCTGGGTGATGTTTATTGGATGGAGAGAAACATGACTAAAAGTTAAAGCTGCTCTGTCTCTTCATGCAGTGTAAAGGAGCTGTTTAACAGCAAATGAAGCCTCTGAGTATCACGGTGGGCTCATTCATCAATGTAATATAAAGCCCGACACCTCTCTGGAAACTGCACAAGCATTGTTAGAAAAAGAGAGTGTCAAACATGTCTTATGTGCAGTTTTTTGAGCTATGTTGCATTTATTTGACCTCTCTTTCCATCTCCTCTCTGCTCTGTGGTTACACAGCCTGCAGTTCAAATGACAAGTCACAAAATCACGACTGAATCTGGTTCGTACAAGATTACTTTTGGTGAATTTTTAAACACGGTATGTAGAATAAATTTTAAGTTTTGGTTTGGGTAATTTTCCCAAATTAATGGCAAATCACAGACGGCTAGTTCAAGGACAGTCAGAAAGTTGAAAACCATACAATTCGTTCTGGTTACTCTGATAAAAAGGAGTAATTTTGACTGTTTTTTTTTTTTAAACATAGCATGAATTTCAAATGTGTTTGGGGATTAGAAGGTTAACAAATTTAAAGTTCTGCTTGTTTAATGGCTCTTCTGTTTCCCTGAAAAGTGAATACAGTTTGAAACTGATGTAACCTTTGGCATAGCAATTCTCTACTTTCTTGTCCTTTCCATTCTCAACATTAGGTTGCATGATGTGAGACCAGAGTGTCTGATACTTGCTTACTGCTATGATCATATTTTCTTAGAACCATTTCTAATACCACAAATTAGCAAACTCTCTAAAAATGTCTGCATGTGTCACTGTAGATTATTCAAAGAAACCAGTTTATTGCTTTTGGAAAGCTGTTGGCTTTCCAAAGCTGCAGACTGCACAAACAAAATGTCATTCACCTCAGTCATGTCAGGTTGGCTCCAAGAGTCTCAGAGGCAATACCTTTGACATTAGCTGAAACTTTCCCCATCACTAGATACTGTAATAGGACAGTGAAAGACGGGCTTTTTTTTTTTTTTTTTTGTAATTTGGGTGAGCTAACTCTTTGAGAAGAGAAAAAAAAAAACCTTTAGAGAATACAGTGTTGAGGGATGAGAAAGCAAGTCTGGCTCATCAACATCCTAAACAAGGGTGAAATTGAATTCCAGATTTAGAAGCAGAGGGAGGAAATAGAAGAAGGGCGTACACACACACACACACACACACACACACACTCCTTGGTGGTATCAATGGAGGATTTCATCTCATGACAACTGAGCTGAGAATGACAGAGAGATGAAGCCTATCATCCACCCTTGAATCATAATTTAATCATCAGTTA
This sequence comes from Stegastes partitus, assembly GCF_000690725.1. NCBI lineage: Eukaryota > Metazoa > Chordata > Actinopteri > Pomacentridae > Stegastes > Stegastes partitus. Next base: position 16,358 of record NW_007579269.1, read on the forward strand.
TTCGTTTCCAACAGTCTCCTCGGCTCAGACAGCAGATGCTCCTCCTCCTCCAACACACACTGACAATGCACAAGGGGATCATTATTGGGAAATATCTATCACACCCACTTGGGCAGACAAATTTCACTCCGGAAACTCGAGCTCCTACTTTTATCCATTTCATTAACAATGCCAGCTCTAAAGAAAAAACTGCACTGAAACAAACCTGCCGAGCTGCAGCAGAATATACAGTATTGTATGTAAAACAATAGTAAATGACATCTAAGAAACCGGTAGCGTGAAGACTGAAGGTATACTTACTTTGACACCATCCGGTTTTTTGTTCAGCAGGCTCTTGGCTGCTGTAGAGACAAAGATAACAATGCAAGGAAATCAGTGGCCAGCTGGATTGAACAAGTACACACACACACACACACACACACACACACACAGAGAGACACACACAGACGCAAACACGCACATGCACCAGGTCTATTCAAGGCTGGCCAATTACTAGCAGCCTCAAAGTGGGCCCTGCTAGAATTGGAAGCAGAAGAGAAAAATGCAAATTAAGTCAGGAGATGAAATAAAACTTAGTAAATCATTAGTCTGGAACATGCAATTAAGATTCATCTGACAAAACTATGAGACGCCGTCAGAGCAGCAGTGTCCAGAAGCTCTTAAACTTCTCCTTCCTTTTCTCTGCCCACTTTTTACTCGAGCACTTTTACCTTACGCACACCACAAAAACATCTCTTAGTTAGAGGGAAGAATGGAGTTGGAATCATGTGAGTGGTGATTTTTTTTTTTTCCCCCTCAGGGTGTTGTGGCCAATGAATGACCACTTACTTTTCAGTTAACATGCAAGGACAGTCTGAGACACGGAGCAGATGATTGGTAGTGGCAGGGAGTGCATCCTCTACAACAGTGAGGGGTTTATTGGAAGGAGGGATTATCAGACCATAGACATGTGCATGTTTAGTAACTGATACAGGCTTTGCAGTGACAACAGATATCTTTTGGCAGCCACATTAGAGAAAGAGCAAATAATTCAAAGGCTATGTATTTTTATAATTTGTACCCATATCAGGTTGCAAACATTTAGCAGCTGAATATACGTGTAAAATAATGTTATATTTATATATATCAGCAAATATAAACAACCTTTGTATAGCCATACTATATTATTTTAGGAATACAAGTCATGCATAGCAAATATGTATGTACATATAACACATTACTACTATATATAATAGGAACACATTGCAGTTGGTGATGGTTTGTACATGTGTAGAAATATATACATGAGCTTGTATTGAATGTATTGTCTGTCTACATGTGACAAATGTCAAATATCAATTCCCATATGTGGCTCATCAAAATTTGGGGTATTTTTCTGAGAATTTGTCCTAACAACTTACTATAAATATAAGCTAAATATTATAAAAGTACATGCAAATATATAACCATGTACTTATACATAAATAAAATAAATGTTCTTTTCAATGAGACAATCGTCTGTTTAAGCAATTTTTACATATGTACACCTATCACTCGTGTGTTCTGTACGTGTGTGAATGAAGAACAATTTTACACATACGGCAAAGTATTAATTTCAATAATAAATGAGCTGAAATATACACATCTTGGTTCTAGTTTCATAAAAGATACAGATTTCGCTCTGTATTGATTACATTTATTACCTAAGTCAATGCAAAAATAGCCTACAAATCAAACAAATCCATTATTTTAAGTAACACACTGGCAGTAAATTGTGCAGGTGTTGCTGAATGTATGTCTACATATAAAATTATTTTATACATATGATAAAGTACTGAATACATGCACATGCCAATTTATAATACTAGATTATTATACTGAGATAGACATATAATTTCTGTATGTGTGTAACAAAGCATTAAATTGTAATTTGAACTCATAAAACTTATCTTCCTCGATCATAATTAGTAAATCTTGGGTCTATACTCAAACATATTGCCACACATCGCAATTTTATTAAAGAAATAACAAATCTATACATATAAGATTTAGTTACTGATTGTATTATTTTGCAGTGTTCTTCCAATATGGCCACCAACTGATGCGCTGTGTCCAGCTGAAAGTCCGATTCTGGTGCTTTAGTAGACATGACATGCCTCAGAACCAAACCTGGTAGTGACAGTTCAGCACTGTGGAGAAGTGCCAGCTACGCCCAGGACTCTTACCTTGCACATGAGTTACCACACAAGAGGAGGGAGGAAGAAAAACAAAAGTGAACACTAAGGGCATGTTTACACTGACATTGATGCAACACTGGCAACTGACAGTTTAAAGATTTACAAAATAAAATCAAAGTAAATGAGAAAAAGTAAGCGTCTCTGTCATTTGTCGTAATCAATAATGTTAGACTAAGTTTGAATGGTTTGCCCTTTAAGGACCTGCAGATGGGACTTTATCGATCTGTGGGATCCTTCAGTCTTTGTTGATAGCAGCTCAAAAGGGAAGACATATGGAGGTTAATGGGTTCTAAAGGCCAACACATTAGAAAAACAGCAGAACTCAAAAGATCCGTACTTTAAACAATAATTCAGTACATAAGGACACGGTAAAGAGGGTGTCGAAGAAAGAAAACTGTCATCTGCAATCAATGGTATTTCAGACAGTGACAGCATGTGGCACTGCGTTGCAAGAGAATCGATACTTTAGGTAGGACTGGAAAGAAATGTGGCCATTAGCTGTCAGCCTTCATTATAACTGGTTCAGTCCTACCTGAGAAGTTGCGAGTGGCAAGCATAGTCGTCAGAATAGCACCCTGGGGAGAGAGAAATGCACACTGAGAAAACAAACTTCTATGTGTACACAGTCTGAAAGGTTAATGATTAGATCTTGTGCTGCCTGGAACAGGAATAGGCTGATTACTGAAGTATTATAAAGCTAATCAGAGCAGTGTTTTCGAGACAAAACACTAAATCTGCTTGCTTTCTCATTAGATATTGCGACAAGTGCTTGATAACTCTGCTGAGCTATTGGCCCAGTTGTTATCACTGACCTTGAGTTTCCTTCTAGCGTTGAATTTCTTGAGGCACTCCACGGTCTCCTGTCTGTGCATCATGGATGCCACAGTGGAGCGTTGCTGTAAACACAGAGAGGCAGTGTGTAGTGTCATAAAGTGTTAACTAGGAGATTATTAGAAAGACAAGGCTTGACTGCGTTTAGTGAGGAAGCAGATGTGAAAGTTGTTGGTGCGACACGTACGCAGATCCAGGGGTGTTTGAGAGCATCTGTGGCAGTGACCCTCTTGGCTGGGTTGATGGTCAGCATCTTGTTGATTAGGTCTTTGGCCTCTGGAGTCACTGTGTCCCACTCTGGAGAAGGGAACTGCTCGAGGAATGACATCATGGAAGTTATTTTTAGCGTTCCACCAACATTTTATCTCACTGTCCCCTTGACTGTATTGTGCACTGAGCACCATCCATATGTAACACTATGATTTAGATCCAAATAAAATAGCTTATGTTAATGCAACTGACATAAACATTGTTTCTTTTCTTTTAGTGAGGAACATTTTATCCCTTATAAAGGTCAATTCAGACATCTCATAATATCTAACTATCTGTTTTTATGTCCTCAGGGCTAGAGCTGAGTGCTGAACTACTGAAAGTTTCCTGATCTACATTTGAGACACTTTTTACATTTAAACAGTATTTTGCTCTTTATTTAGGACTGATGCAATGTGTGGTTTGGCATAGAACATTAAACACAAATAAGGTTTAGAATATATTTTTATCACCCAAATTAATCGCTCAGTTGATGCTTTTGTTTGTTACCTGAGGTCTTGGGCTACAATGCACAACTTTTACAGATACCCAGGCTGTATAACAGCAGCCTGCATATTCAAACAGACCCTGTTATAAAGTTGTGATCCTTGAATATCAGAACCTGTGAACATTAGACTGGTATTTCTTAGTTTCAGATCTATCGATGGTGCTTATTTGAACGTCTACATCATGGCTCAATATGGAAAAGAATTGTCACAGGAGCTGAAAAAACTGATTGTGAGACTTTACAAATATGGAAAAGAATTTCAGGAGGACTGGTGACCACCTAAAAACACATTTACGTCAGTATTCAGCAGATACTGAATAAGCCACAGTAGCACTTATCAGGAGCCATGCTCCTAAAATGACGCCATGGACTGTGTGTTATTTGCACATCTAGTTCTGAGATAAAGATGGGCAAGTACGTCAGACCTGGCACAGGGGTTATCAAAGGAATCTATAGTTTCTGTGACGGTTCAGACAGCGATACGGACATTGCATCATGTCAACCTCTGGAGACGGCATCCAAGAGAAAAAAGAAAAAAAAATTTTGCTGTTTAAATCAAAACTGCAAGATGACTTTGCTAAAGAACATGAGAAGAAGTTGGGAAACATTCTTTAGTCAGGTGAAAACAAGGTGAATTTGTTTGGCTCAGATGGGGTCCAGCATGTTAATCTGGTCAGGACTACTACAGTGAATGCATAGTGAAGTACAGAGGTGGGAGTGTGATCACATGGGGCTGCATGAATGCAAAAGCTGTTAGGTATGTGATAGTTACAGATAGTGCCATGAATGTTGGCAGATACACCAGAATACTGGCCAACAAGATGAATTTCCAGTCTACACAAGTTTAGCAGATGAGGAATGTTCTACCCCAAGTACGCTACCAAAATCACACAAGAGTTACGAAAGAGAGAAGCGTGAGAACTACCACCTGGCCAAGTATATCACCTGACTTAAATCAAAAAGAACACCTTCGGGGTATAGAGAGGTAGAGAAACAGAAAACCATTAGCAAAAAAGCAGCTTCTTAAGAAATGTGGAACATCTCCACTAATTTGGCTTCCTCCATGCCAGGGACTGAGAAACTTGAAAAATAAAGGTGGACACATAAAGAATAATATTAAAAAAAAGAATTTCAGTCATAAAGGGTGCCCTGGTTTGGCCTGTATTTTCAATGAAGTAAATCTTAACTGTTAGTGTTCAATTTTTTAAACAGGGGTGATGCAATTTAAATCATTTTAGTGATATTGCTCAGGCGTGTACTCACTTCAGTTCCATATTGTATGCTATTTGCTTTGAATTGTTAAAACTCTGCAGGGTTCCTTTAAGGTATAAAAAATGTTTTGCTACCACAAAATAAATTATTATATTGTCACTGATACAAAGTTTCCGTAAAGTACCCAGTGCCATGTAGTGCTTTAATATGTGCTTATGATAATGTGTTATATTCTGAATGCGTCCTGGATGTATTAACACATCGGTGAAAACTCTATCTAGCACAAATGCGCATGTAAAATGTATTTCTGATTCCCACTGCCTTTATTAAATTTCATTGGACAAACTTGTACTTAAACACCACAACTCTACAAAAACAAACTGTACATCTTCATCTTGTTGCCGCTGTTTCATCATCGCATTCATCTGGTTGAGCGATGGAGAACAGACACTGTTTACAGAGCTGTTCTGCTTTGATAAAGCAAAAGATTAAAGCGACTGAAAGAAATACATAAAAGGAAAGGAAACGGTATGAAAGAGACAAACAGAGTTTTTACTTCACTACTTAGCTTTGAAATGCCAAAAAAAAAAAAACTGCTTCTCCTAAGTCAACTCGACCACAGTAACTTAACGCCTTCTTGTCGTTAACATCAATTAGCACTTGGCCCTGAAACACAGCTACACAGAAGCATCCTTTGTCCATAAAAAGTTAAGAAAAACCTTGATGCTATAGAAACTCGGTGACCCCCGCTTGGCTATCACAGTAAGTAAACACAGCCAAAGCAGGCAGCCGAGAGACGACAGGCTGCGGTTTAATACAATATAACTCTGCAAGCGACTGAGACGAAGCTTTACTTCTATGCTTAATGTACCAAATAATGCCTTGGGTGAGGAATCAGAGACAGCTCTTTTTGCTACAAGCTATATGTATGCCCAGATACAAGATGCAATTAGGAACACCTGAAGAATACAGCAGTGATAGAAAGTTTAAAGTGAACTTTGTATTGAAATTACAAATCCCCGTGGCTATCTGTTCTCACTTCTGGTTTAGTCCTTCTGTGTGCAAGAACCAAAAAACTAAAAACTGAAGTTATTCAGCTTTGTCTTTTGTATTGTTTGAGATATTTGAAACGTATTGTTTTAGTATTTAGCATTCAATAATATCTCATTTCAGACACCTGATCCGTGTCGGTGTAAACTCACATCATAAGCTCCGGCTTTAATCTGCTGGTAAAGTCTGTGCTGGTCCTCGTCCCAGAATGGAGGATATCCCACCAGGAGAATGTAGAGGATCACACCTACACAACACACACACACACACACATTTTGATCACAGTTAATCTGGACATTCAGGACACTTTAATTAAAAAAAGACATTTTAAAGCAGATGTTGAAGGAATTTCTGTCCAAATTTCAAGAAAATGTAAATAAATGCTGTTTCTCTCCACTACCTTTATTTTATAAACACCTGGTGGAGCTCATTTCCCCATCTAGTGCTTTTAAACTATTGCAGAACAAGATGATGAAATTAAAGCGCTCCAAACCTCAGCTGGTGAAAGAGCGTGAGGAAAATCATGTGGAAAATGTGACTGGATATGTAAGTTTGTTTTCTGTGTAACTTTGTGGAGGGTCACAGTTTCCCCGTGGCTCCACACAGATCTGATATTTTCATCCATTTGTCCTCTTTCCAGGGTAGCGGAAGCTTCAGTGAGCATCGCAGGCAAATGCTTCACGAATGTCATCATTTATTCACCAAGTTTGTTTCCATTGCGCCTTGTTGCATTTTGTTTTAATTGCCAACATCCCCACCTTAGTTAAACAATATTTGGACGTTTTGAGCATTTTCCTTCTTATTTTAATGTGCAAATTGAAAATGCCAACACAAAACACTTAATGTTAAAGATACAAGTACTGAATCCATAACTCTGCACTGGCATTGAGAAAAACAGAAATCATGATAAATATAGCAAAACAAATGATGTCTAAATAAAGAACAGTGTAATAACAGCATCTGTTTGCCTCTCTTACCAAGACCGGTGCTTTTGATTGGCTGGTCAGTTGCCAGGAATAGATGAAAGGCCCTCTTATTTGACGATGAGACAGTCTAACCACAAACACAACACCGGCTATTGTTGCTGTGGACTCAGTGAGTCAGCACAGGTGTGTTTAAAGGAGCACGAGTGTGTGTTTTACACAGTGCGTGTCTGACATCTCAGGCCCAGGTGGCCTGGCCCATCAGATGTGTGTGTAATGAGCGTCAGCAATGATTAATTCAAGAGGTTGGAGTCCTCTATACTCTTCAGTGGTACAAAAACTAAAGAGTAGCGCACGCACACACTCGCACGACAGACTGAATGAAATGGCGGTAAACTAAAAACTGAATTTAAAGTAATTTGAACAGACATTGAAAGCACATTCACTCAGTGTCCTCAGCAGCCAGGTGTGGCAGGCGATTTGCCAAGAGGTGTATGACACATTCAGTGTTGGGCTGTAAACTTTCCATGCCAATTTCTATTTTATCAGTATAGTCCTTTGTGCTCCTCTGTATTGTATTATTTGGCTGCAGGACAGCAGTGTTCATAAAAGGCAATTTCATTTCCAGCAGAGCTACTGTAGGCTGGAGTTTATTTGACATTATGGTGAAACTGCAACTGCTAAAACTGCACAGTGTGTGTAGCTTGAACAGCATGATGGGCATTTTGGATTTGACAAAGCAGGTGGGGGAAAAAAAACTGTAGGTACACACAAGCTGTTTGCTACCTAAGTAAAATGTGACATTGATGTAACCGGAATAATTTCTTTATTTTTTTAAAATAAGGAGGTCATTCGCTCCTCAATCATATTATAAAAACATTCTAACTCACATATTCTATCCATCCTTGCACAGGATAAAAAGATAGATGATAAAGGTTCAGATTATAATCCACTTCATTTTGGTGACTTCTTACTGCATTACAGCTACGTGACAGCTTCAGCTTTAGCAAATTTAGGACATTAATGAACCAAAAAATTTAATAAAACAAAACTAAATTACAATATACTGAGCCCCAGTGGCCCAGCAGTGCATATAATAGCTGGAATTGCTATTATCTAATGTGAGGGCTCGTAAATGAAACTCACCTAAAGTCTGATTATGTCTTCCACCACTGGCTACAGTCGTAATTATGCAGGACTTTTCATGTGTAACAACTATTTAAGCTGGTTTATTAATTTTTGCTGCAGTAAAAGCAGCTGTAATATTACAATCCAACTTGTTATTAGCAGGGTTTCAAAACATGATTCCACTCTGCCCTGTTCTTTTCAAGCGGTTCCTTTAAGGAGGGTTTTGATTGGCTGTTTCAAGCCATGAAACTTGTGTGCAACTAATAATAAGCAGCTGCTACTGTACATTAGGCTAACTTCAGTCAAACAACAAGCTGAGCTAAAGATCTTACCACAGGCCCACATGTCAACAGGCTTGCCATAGGGATCTTTCCTCAGCACCTCTGGAGACAGGTAGCCTGGTGTCCCGGCAAAACCTGAAACAAACACACACAAAAACATTAAACTTGGCCACGTCCTGAATATAGAGGTTCATCAAAAGCTTGTTAGGACTGTCTCCTAAAAGGCAAGCATTTCACTGTAGCGAAGGATCAGTGGTCCCATAAATTTAGGTTTATGAGCCGAGGTTAACAAGCTCCAAGAAAGGAAAACACCACTTTGCGGGTATGTAGTTTGGCTCACGACCAGCCTACTTTTAAAGCAGCCTCAAAGTACCAGTAGACCCTTTGGGCAATGAGACGTCGCACCACTAGTAGTAAAGTCAGAACACAAAGTGAACTGGTTCCAGATGGAAGCTGGTGCTGGGGGAATAGACTAATTACTTCTCTGTTCTGCAGGGAATAGTGAGAGAGAAATAGGCCTGATACCCATCCAAATCAAACTAGAGATAAGAGCCGAGAGCACTGGCACACCTACTCCCTTTAGATAGGTGGATAAATGACAGAATGGCACAGTTGTAGATTTTCGTTTGATTTAGATGTTTAAAGAAACACAAAACCGGGACAAAAATGTAGTTGGTCTATTTCATGTTTCTTTAATGAGCTTTCCTGAAAGCAGGTGACAACAGAGACAGAGAAGAAGTGCATAATTGTTACACTGTCTTGTGAGGGAAGACGTCTGAAATGGGTTTTGTGCATCGGTGAAATTGCTGAAAAAGATGCAAGCAAATAAAATACAAAAGAATCTAAAACATTGGCGTCAATATGGGTAGTTAAATTGTCTCAATGTGCATGTCAAAGTTTGGCTACATTAGAGAGTAAATGAACAGTTGTCTCTTGTAGTGAACATGAGGAAAATGTGCAGGTGTACAGAGCTGAGCCACTTTAACAAGCTGTTATTAACAAACTGTGGCTTGAAATTAGACACCACAGGACACCTTCAGATGTCTTGTAGAGTCCATGCAAGTCCCCATTAGGTTGGGCTTGTCATAATGTTTCGCTCATCAGTGTATATACTGTATATAACCAGCAGGATTTACAGCAAGACAACAATAAGGGCATAATTTCTGAACTACCAATGCAACTGGGCTTTGACATAAAGTATAAATCATACAGATGCTACAAACATAATGTAGATCTGTGATTAGAATTAAAAATTACTGAAACTAAAAATCAGTTTTTCACCCCAAGACAGTGAACTGGGACACTCGGGTCAACAAGTGTGTCAGCCAAATGTATATTTAAAAGCATTAAAAAAAACAAAAAAAACAAAAACCAAACTGAGGTGCCACAGAATCACATGACAGAAAGCAACAGAGAAAGTCGAGGGCACTCACCGAACCATGCCTGCTGGTCTCCCTGTACTTCAATGGCCAGGCCAAAATCTGCCAGTTTAACCGCCGCCCCCTTCAACTTGCTGGCTAGGAGCAAATTCTCCGGCTTTGGGTGAAGGAACACAGACAAAACCCGTCAGTGTGTCACACTAATTGATATCAGTTTAAAATGAAAATAAACATGACTGAGGTGAAGTGGTTTGGTTACTGGCAAGGAATGGGCTCCTAAACAACGGGAAGGGTCATTGTAGTGCACAATAACATTAAGGATTGATATCAGAATGCGGTTGAGCGTTTATCAGTTCAGACTAATATCTGAGCTAGAGGCCAAGTGTAACTGGTCTGCAGCCAAACAGATAAATATCTACTGGAGGAAAGCATGTCAGAGTCAGAGTCCAGCCTCGACACACAGAAAGCCACCAATGACTCATGTTGAGCCTGATTACATTCAGGTTCAGTCAGGGGCCATAGCTGACCTCAGCCCAGCAGCATGAGTGGATGTGTTAAACAAGATGCTGCAGGCGACGCTCAAATGGACTGTGCGAGCCCAGCTGGTGGACAGGGACTGGGTGGGGGGGAGGCAGACGGTGACTCATGCCAAAGCCCAGGAAATGTTAAGAGCGGAGAGGGGCTTCACGAAAAGGTTCGGAGTGGCTGAATAATGTATTTGCTGACATTTTCAAAAGCAGTTTCCTTGATGGAGCCAAGTAGGTAAAATTAGTCAAAATGACTGTGCTGTAATGTAGTAACAACAAAGGGGGAGGCTGCTGATGATTAAGCGGGAAGCTGCTTTTTATTCTGCAACAATTACACCCAGTTATTTTAATAGCACTGTGGACTTTGCATGTGCATTATGAAGGGCAAAGCAAGCTATAATCTATTCTAGTGCATGAATAAATTGTAATTCACTTATATACACTTGTATAGTTTTACTCTGACATAATGAATATACATTTGCACTTCCACTTCATTACTCACATTTGCGTGATACTCTGACTGATGCAAATGTCTCGAATGGGAAAGACACCAGCATCTGAGCTTCTGAGGTTTTAAATCATGAAAAATCCTCTATTATCTCTGAAAGTTGATATTAACTGCCCCCCTCGGTTGATGTCTAATACTTGTTGTCCTAATGTCTGCCTACTGGGGGTTTAGATTTTGCAATCTATCTAAATGAAGTTCTTCTATCTGATTTTTCTTGAGCAGCTCAATTTAACCAAAACGGTGTAAATGTTATTGCTTGAACAGCTTAACAAATGGAACATATTGTTTGTCCTCGAGGCAGTTTGGGGTATTGTAATTATACCTATGCCTGTTTGAGGAGTAAAACCTTTAAATGTTCATTGTAAATTTGCTAATTCCACAGTTTACATCCCTGTAGTTTCAATAGTTGTGCCACTAGTGATCTGTTTTACTTTGATTTAGTGTGCATATATGCAACACCGTCTTTGAGACAACACATTGACACTGATAAGACCACTCACAAATAAAGTGAAAAACGTCTTGACTGGTAAGTGAGCAGTCATTCAGGATATGTGAGAAATGTGCAGGTTTAAGAGCTGAGAGACTTGGACAAGGGCCAGATATTTATAGCTAGATGACAGGGTTGGAGCATCATCACGGATGGTGAAGTGTTTCCAATCAGCAGCAGTAGGTATCTACGGTAGTGGTCAGAGGATGGACAAACTCCAAACCAGTGACAAAGTGTTAGCAAATGTGCTTGAAAAAGTCTGGTCTGCTCCAGCATTTTCAACTATTCTAACATTAATGTCTCAGTGCCAGATACTTCATAGAGTCTTAACCGGAGATGGTTTGGATCATCAGTGTAAATACTACTAATTTGCAACAGAAAACTTACTTAATGTTGCTTAAATATGTTTTTTTCAACAGCATAAAGTTATAAAATAGCATCACATCCTAAATGGGAAAAACAATATCCAGCACTGTCCCATAACACTGATCCAGTTCTTACAAGTAAACATTGGTTGCTATGAACATTTCATTAAGTAGGAATCAGTTTGTGAAGTGATTTGGATACAAAAAAAAAAAAAGAGGCATTTTGGATTTATAATCTCAGAAGCTCACATCAGAGATGCGGAAACAAATTGAAAGAAAAGCCACATTAGGCTGTGTTATGGTAAACATTCAAATTTCATTGATCCCAAGATTTACTGAGGATTTCAAAAGTAGGAAACTTTTCTTGTTGGCTGCTGGCAGAAGCAGACACACAGCCAGTGCTGGGCAGTTACACCATTTGGGCTCCAACTGTCTCCGACTTCAATATTATATTTTGGAAACACTGTTGCTTACTGTACTTGGGTTCATCTGCCTTTTCAAAGCAACATGGACAAGAAGCTTTTTTTCCAGGTTCTCAGTCAGTCAGATAAATGACCTATCCACCTACGTCTGTTACATACATACTGAATATATATATATACATGCACACCTTCTTTTCTACTGTTAACGTAAGTGAAAATAAATGTATGTGAGAGCAGAAATAGAGCCAGAATGAATGACCCTGTACAGGTCTTCATATATTCCCCACACCTCAGATATACATACATTTCATTACTGTCTGTGCACTTCATTCCAAAAGGCATCAGTCATGTCATTGACTGAAGTCAATTGAAATCCATTTCATCAGTCAATGTTCATATTTCAAGGTTACTTGAGCAGTTAGTGGAGCATGTGTGAGTTCTAAATCGTGCAATCCCAGGGGGGCATGCTGTGGTAAGAGGGTGAGGAGGAGGAGGAGGAGGAGGAGGAGGAGGGGAAGGAAACTGGGAAGGTGAAAGTGAAAAGAGGAGAGAGGGAGGAGGTCGGGGTAAATGCATTCTTTGGCATCATGCAGTCATTGCAAACGCTTCCTGGAAACACTGGAACCACCACAATCCCAGCCCTGGAAAACAAACATGTCACCTGGGGGAGGCAAAAAGGAAGAAGAAGGGCAAGAGGAAGGAGGCAAAAGTTTTGAGTTTGATCATGTCAAGTAGCATCTACCCTTAGCTTACCTAAGCCTGATGCCTGCTGCGTTGCATCAAGACACACTAACCCTAAAACAAATGGTCCATTTCTGGTTTCCACATCTGTACATTTGAAAGATTCCATGTTATGCAGCTGCAGCCACCTTTTTTTTTTTTTCTTTTAAGCTTTTCATGTTCCTTCGCTCAAAAGCACTTGATTTTGCTGTCAAAGGGGCCAATTATGTTTTCAAAGTCACACATCAGGAACATGTCTGTATAGGCACGTGACCAATTGTAGTATTTATAGAAACGTGTGCCAGTCCGGCGCATGTGTTCAAGTTCGTACCTGTCATTAAAGGCAAGAACCACAACTCGGCCTTCTCACTCAAAGCCTTACATTGGCCATAATTTCTTAAAGGTGTGCTAAGAGGTAATCAAACAAACCTTCAGGTAGTCAAACTTATTAGAAAGAGAAAACTAATTATGACCCAGTTGATGCTAACATCCATTAACAGACCCAATTGTCCCGTTGAATTTAATGCATTGTGTCAGTGTGTCAGTTTTACCTCCAAATGTTCTTGCTTCGATCATTTGACTACACTGCTGGTTTGTTTACAACCTGTTTGACCGTCTGGCTGCTCTGACATGCCCTGCTGGACTTGACTTTGTTGTAGCAATGTCCCAATGTTTCCAAGACCTCACCAACACAACTAAAAGGTGGGAGAAGGTATTTCAGGTGACTCTGGTTCCAATCATTTTGTAAATGTTCTATGGCTCCCAGTGAGTGTTTTTTTTGTCTGTTTTGGTGGGTACGACGTGCTCCCAGTTGAAACATCAGTACAAAAGATGAAAAGCTGTCAGACAATGGCTGGTGCTTTCATTTAAAAAAATAAATGCATTTAAAAAAAATCTCTAACTACAAGCTTACTATAAATCATTCCATAAAAATTGTCTCCCGAGGTACATCTTGACAAAACTCATTCAATCAACAAGCTTTGAATTCAGCGACTGACAAGCTAAAGATTACCCTGTTTAGAGAAATTATCTGCTGATTCACATTCAGAGTCTGGGTCAGTCTGAGATGAATTCTGCAACTATGGAAGCATGTTTTGTTCACAACAATGAAGCCTTTTGAATAGGCCACTATTCTTCTTTGTGCCACTAAATGTTTTTCTTTCCAGCAGCCTGTTGGGAAGTGTGGCATTTAGAACAAAGCAGCATGCCAGACTGCCTTAAAACAACATGGTCTCTTTCAACTGAACTGAGCTGAAATCGCATCGTAAACATGTACGTTTTCTGCATAATCTAGATTCTCACGCACACTGGCAGTAACACAGAGGATATGAATGAGAGTAACATTTAAAATAGGAATACAGAGTTAGGAAAAACACGCAACACAACAAGGGGCTGCTCCTGCTTTACAACTCATTTAGATGAATATGATGTTAACTAATGGAAAATAGCCAATAATAAGTTGTTGCAAGTTCTACTTTAAAATATAAGACTGAAAGAGTGTTCCACATGGGCTGCATTCCTAGAAGACTTGATGACGCGCTTTCAAATCTGTTTTATTATTACTCAGATGGCGCCATATGGATGGTAGAGACCCCGTGTGCTTTAACGCCTCTTGATGCATCCCTGCTTTACAGATTTTTTTTTTTAATTTATTAACAGCTCACTAAGCCCGGAAAGCATTGAAGCAGCCTTTAAATACTACCTAGTGTGGCCTGCATATAAGGTTACAACAGCCACATACATGCAAACACAGTCAAACCTGCAGGGTGATGAAGACAAACAAATGCCCCGAAAACATTTTGCTGGATGCAGGATGTAAACACACTCACAAATACATGAGGAGCTTTCTGCATTTGTGTACAGCTCAAATCAGGTTGATCAGGATTTATGCTCGCGCCTTGCTGTTACTGTGTAATGGCTGTAATTGGATTCTATCTAATACAGTGAGGCCTAAACTAGATAGAATTACTGGCCTGCTAAACCAGCCTAAGGTGGAGGGGGGGGTTCTGCTTCAGTCTGGAAGACTACTGCAGTTCCTGACAAATGCACACACTTGCTGCCAAAAATCTGCACAAACAACTTTCCCACAGGTCGTAATGTCTTTATCTCAAATGGGATATCCCGCATTATCTTACATCAACACATTACTGCGATTTTCCAGAAGACAGCAGGAGGGAGAGATGTGAGAAATGAGGGCCAACGGAACAAGAAAAGAAAGAGAACTAGGTGACAAATGAAAGGAAAAAATGAAACTGGACAGATTTAATGCTTCTTTTCATCTCAACATCGATAAAAATCCACAGGACAGATGGACGCAATCTATGGTGTTTGTCTGGTTTGAGTTCTGGTGACTTCAAAGATTAGAATTATTGATTACAATAATTCCCGCGCTCAATAAACCATCCACTGAGTCCTGCTCCCACGTATGTTAACATCTGCTTTTGTCATTTCTCTGACAAACTCATTTATTTAGGGGTTTCCCTTCATTTTTTGTTTCTTGGTTTGTGCTTGATCGTGCAGCCTCACCATCAATAATATTAACGTGAACAGAAGAAGAAACCCAGAGTCACAAGGTCAGGGGAGGTGGAGGGAAGCACGAAATCAGCATATTGCTCAGGCTCCTACTACTGAGTGTTTGTATTACTGATTAAAGTGATGATCTTCCTAATTATCATGGTCAATCATGCTTTATTAAAAGTAAAAATGATCACAAATGCACAACACAATTTCCAAAAACCTGTCTTCAACAGTCTAAAATCTGTGACAAAAACCAGACCTCATCTTTAAATCCACTTTCAAAATCTACCTCATAGTCTTTCTGACCTGGTTTAAGTGCCGTAATGCTACCTGTGGGCATCAGGGATCAGATGTCGTTTGTGTCATTCAGTCTCTTGCACAAGGTTCTTACTGTTTTAAGTAATGTAATCTTCCTCCATGGGTGGGTCTTCTCTTTAGTCCATTGGCACTCATTTTTTTGAACAAGTGTTGAGTACTTGTGACAAAATCTGGTTAAATGCTCTGACAGTCCAACTGTGTAAAGGAGTCACGTGGATGCTTCTTTTGGTCCCCATTGCGCTGGCAAAGTTGAACTTGAACTGAAAGTGGTTGCTTCAACAGTATAATGAGCCTAAACACATAAGCAAATCCCCTGAGGCATGGCTCAAAAACAAGAAATGGAGATTATGGAATGGGCTAGTCAAGAAAAACATCAGATTTAAATGTTGTGGCAGCTTTTTAAACAAGTTTCTGAAACAAGGCTACCTGTTTTTGCACAGAATATTCCATCTATTTATTTTTTCTTATGTTTTCATCACCTTTATTCGCATCCAAAGAATCAATTATTTAGTTTTCCACATATAAAAAAGAAAAAGTCCAACACTTTGTCCATGTGACTTTACGTTTACCGTGACTGAGTTTCCCATAAAAGGAAAACTACACAAATTTTGCACATAAAGTATGTTTCTAAGTGTTTGGAAATAGATGTGCACATGTGGAAAAGGCTTTTCATATCTCCAGAGGGAGCTGAGTGAAAAATGTCCTCCAGTAATATCACTTGAGTCAGCATCAGTGGGGGATGAAGAACTTTAGTTGGGGAATGGAAAAATAAAATTAAATAAATAAAACCTGAGGATGTGAAGTTATGCTGCATTCTGGACAACATGGAAGGCCAAAATGTACGGTCTTCGAGTTGGAAAAAGTAGGATGAGTTCCATGGGAGTTCCAACTGGGATGTTAGCCACGACGAGCATAAGGTTCTGTGGTTTCTGACTGAAGTGTTCAAGTTGCTTTGTGTGTCACCAGGTTTTAACAATGAAGAAGAACAGATGGACTAATTCTTTTAACAAATTCTTTTCTGTCACAGCAGAGGAACAACAAATCAGTGGAGTGTTCTGAAGCTGAGATTGTGTCGTCATGCATTCTGATCCCATGGTAAAAAAATAAAAACAAAACTGCCAAAAGAGGCTAAAGGGCAGCCTCTCCTGGTGCAAAAACAAACGCAGAAATTGTAGCAGTTCAAAAGCAGGCCTGCATTTGCCTTTACTGCCTCACAAAAGTTCTAATGTTTGACGCCAGCACGCAATAAATCCACGTGTCTAGACTCTTCATATAAACTATAGAGCTTTACAAGAACTTTATAAAGTCAGCTATGTATCGCTTTTTGGGGTGTACGAGTGTATTTTGGACAATCACTGTTTGGAGAAATGAAATCACATGAATACACACACGATGTGGGCTTCTTTCCACAGTGTGTCTGCTCTGCAGCTTGCTTATTTGTTTTGGTTGTATTTGTTTGCCTTTGTGTTTCTTCAGTGAGCCGTGGCGGCTGCCTGGCAACAGCCAATCGGAGCGCAGAGAGAGGGTAGTCGACGAATGCAAAATGCGAGCTTATTATTGCTGAAGGTAAACCAAACCTTAGACACACCCGGCTCATTTGATTGGCAAATTAAAGCTTTGAACCACAGTGACAAAAAGCAGCATTAGAGGTGAAAAGAGAGACCGCTGTGGATGTAATGTTTACTAATGTCCAAACTCCAAGAACATTTCATCATGTAAAAAGCCACTTAAATGCAATCAAACCATCTGAGGCTATGACCCCTATGCTGTGTATAATCTTAAACATCAAACAATATCATGGTCCGGTTAAAAAATATCTCAATCATAAGGGACTGCTTCATTACTAGAAGCAGGGAATCTTCCGTAGATACTCATAAAAATGCACCGCAGCACTGTTATGAGCAATTGGAGAAGCTTAATATGAAAATAACATCTCTAAAGAAAATAAATAAATAAATAAATGATGAAATCCAGCCATAATAATGAAGTGACAAGAGTAAGAAAAGTCATTTGATGTGATCAAAACTTTAAAAAAAAAAATAAATCAGGAAAAAATGACTCAAACCAGGAGAAAACCATCGTGGACATAAGGATCTGACAGACCAGGTCACCTTCAACGAACTTCAAAGAACAGGGCCCCCACAAATTACAGACCTGAGGGCCCATGGCAAAGGTTTTTCTCAAATGCAGTACGCGCTGCTATTTATAGCTGCAAAGTGGCTGGAGGGCCGCCAGTCTTATTTTCAGGTCCAATAACACTTTTCTGTAGGAGGCTAGTGGACCGCCTGCTTCCATTATAGTCAATCAAAAGCATGACGACAGAAGGTGTAACGTCGGCAAGTGAAGTGGGAAAGTGCTTTACAAGTTCTAAACTGGTTGAGGAGAGTCCATCAGTGTGGGTGTGGAAGAGGAAAAAAAAAAAAAACAAATACAGCGGACAGTCGTGGTAGGAGGCCACAGGACAAAGAGGTGTTTTTTTGGTCTTCACTGAGTGTCTACTTACCTTGAGGTCGCGGTGGACCACACCCATCTGGTGGCAGTGGAGCACAGCTTCTAGGATCTGCTGAATGCAATGACTGCATGCAAACACCAGGGGGCCATGGGTTAGTGACAAGCTACCACTCACTATCTGTGGCTGTGAGCTCGCTTTGACACTCGGAGAGTTGCTGGCCGTGTTGTTGGGGAGAGAGAGCGTGGTAATGTGGCGGCTAACGGGCCCAGAGGCTATAATTAGGGGTAGTTTGGTAAAATGGGCCATTTACTCAATGGCATTCTTTTGGTTTGTTGCAACAGTCACACACTGTTTTCTGTGAAGGATCCAGGGAGGAGGGAAAAAAAAAAATGGAGACGTAATTTCGTCATCGTCCTCGCCTCACACACACGGCCAATTCTCTGCCCGAGTCCCAAAACAGAAGTGGTGTTAGATCCTGGCCGACTGGAGGCAGGACCCTGGGAGGAGGGAGGCACGGGAGCTGAAGGAAGGTGTGGTTTGAAATCTGTCACTGGTTCATGTGTATGTGTTGTTCACGCCTGCCAAAAGTGTGCTGTGTTGTAGCAAACTGGAATTTATTAAAGCTGCACTTTCTGTAAAATTGATGTCCTAAAAGACTCCTTCAGACACCTCTTCAACTTCACTGAACATGATTGTTTTTAGGTCAAAGTTGCAATTACATGATGGGAAATGTATTGACATGCTGTAACAAAAAGCAAAGGTTTAGTAATTTGGATATTAAAACAAATGAAGTTGGCCAATTTCATCAGCATTAGCTAGTTTATATTGATTCCATCAGCCAAAAACTACTAAATAAGACTTGAAGTAGTCGGGTAGATAAGTTCGGGGATTCAAGGTTTTTTATTTTATTTTTACAATTCTCTACATTTCCGAACAAAACTGGAGACATCAGATCCATGAATGACACAAATGGATGTATATATTAAACTTAAAGTGTTAAATAAACCAAACATGTTTGTACTTTAGAGTCAAATTTTTGGAATTTTTCTTTTAGTGTTGCTCTTTGTTTAGTTCAGTGGTTCTTGTCAGAATACCATGAATGTGGTCAATACCAACTGCAGCTAATAAAATATGAAACAAGCTGTTTTTTAAAACTTCTTTATTTAATGTGATCGGTGTTATTTCATCGCTCTGATGTCTTTAGTATTGTTTCACTATGAAAAAAGGAAAATGATCAGATATTGGCTGTGAAGTATCATGGAGGATGTTCGTTTTCCTGACTCAATAATTTGCGAACAGAAATTAATGGAACAAATAGATATATATATATAGGTATATAGTTTGCTTTAGGAAAAGTAATTTTCTAATCTCTTGTTTTAATTAGTGTTTTTCAATTTGTGCATAGATTTAAAAAAGAAAAAAAAATGGAATAGCAAAGAAAGTTTTTATACCTGTCTGAGGTGGAACAGTCAATGTGAGTGAATAAATATAAAGTGATAATGAAACTTAAGGGGAGAGCTGTGTGGGCGGTAAGGGGACTGTAACCTTCCTCATAATAATACTTCATAGAAAAAAATAAAACCTCTGTGTGATATTTCTGACTGATGGTATTAATTAAGCCATCTCACTGCAGTCTCTTCTTTTTTTTAACAGTTTAACGGCATCAGACTGAAAAACTGGCACTAAAGGTTATTTATGCCAATGTATTAACCAACCAATCACAGTAGCGGATGGAGGTGCTTGTTAGTTTTCTTTTGCCAAATTTGGGGAAATACAATCACAATATGTGTTATTTTTCGATAGAGGCCTGGGTAATATTTTTAAGAAAAATGCTCCTCACAGTTTCTGCTGCTACATTAACTTGAAATAGTGTTAGTCGCAGAATGATAGAGTCTGGACTCAATATTCTATGAATTTGAATATTTAATATGTTGTTAAATTGTGCCACAAATGAAGTCTTGAGAGCCGTACTAATCTATGCACGCTTTTTTCTCCCCACTCCTGATGTACGTTTGTGACTATGTCTGATCTGAACATTTCTTTTGAACTATATTTATGGTAAACAAACAATTAAAAATAATCTCTCAAATAGCTGCAGAGTAGATAGAGTTGCATGAATTGTGTAAAAAGAATTTGATCAACTACAAACATGTTATTATCATGTTTTAATGAAGGATCCAAAACCATTTCATATATTATGTTGATGTAATGGTGCCAAGTGTTCATACGCTCTCACAGATCGAGAACCACAGGACGTCCTTCCTCCTCTGCCCCCTCCTCCTCCCCCAGGTCTCGGCCTCTCAGTGGCGGTGTCAGAGCATGGTTTTCGACAGATGCTACATGCACTTTGTGCCCTGGCATACAGGAGAGGCAGGCCATGATGAGATCTACCAGCCTCCTCCTGGGCACTACGCGGCCTACCGCCTCCTCTCCAGCCAACCTCCCCACGTGCTTTGCAGCAGGTTTATTTTACCTGCCAGGCAGCCATGTGCAAGGGTGACTGGTGGAGGAGGGGGTGTGGTTTTAGAGGAGGCGGCACTCGGTGAAAGGTTAATTAGTCGACTGATCAGGCAGTGGAGGAGCGAGGCAAGGTGCCGTAGGTGGGCAGGCCTGTGTTTTTTTTACTGTTACTGTCGTCACTTACTAACCTTTAGGTCCCTGTGCACTATGCCATTTATGTGGCAATGATTTACACTTTCTAGAATCTGCTGTATGCAGTGACTGTGGAGGAGAGAGAGACCAGGCCAGAAGCAAAAAGGAGAGGAAGAGGGAGAACAGGTAAATGTCAGGAAACAAAAGGAACAAGAACAGGCAGACAGAACACACCAAACACATGAAATAACACTTGATTGACAAAAGGAGAATTCTTGAAGGAATAGGTCAGCCTTCTGAGAAATACAATCATTTGCTTTCTTTTCTAGTGTGAGATGATATCAGCCTCATGTCTCCATGCAAAACAGGAGTCGGGAAGCGGTTTGTTTAGCTTAGCATAATGACTGGAAGGGAGACAGCTAGCCTGGCTCTGCCCAAAGTTCAAAAGTACACCTACCTCTAAAATCTTCTCAACTTGTGAGTTGCATTGTGGAACTAAATCTTTTGCATAATTTGTGGAGTGTCTCCGTCTAAAGCACAATACGGCAGGTGAAGCCAGTGAATGCAGGTTTTGGAGACACACTGGAACCAAACTCAGATACCTAACCGTGATGATGAAACGCCATAAAGCTGCACAGTCGCCATACCAAGCTGTTGTACCAAAATTATAAGAATTTCCAAAATTCTATTCTGTCTAACAAGCGCATTACAACATGACTTTTAGGGGTGTTTGTGGATATATTTTTTGACCCTTTGGACAGATCCAGGCTAGCGGTTTTCTCCTGCTTCCAGTCTTTACGCTAAGCCAAACTACTTAACACACATGAGATCAATGCCGATCTTCTCCTGTCAATCTTGGAAAGAAAGCCAACTGCTGAACTGTTCCTTCAGGCTAATTACCAAGTAGAGAATAATACAAAAGGACACATGCATGTTCTTTTCATGTAAAACTTATTTTCATATGTCACCTTTAAAACCATTTTTACAAATCAACAAAATCCACAACAAAACAGAATCCAGACCCTTGTCATCTAATCTCATTGTTGGCATTAATAAACTTCAGAGCAAAAACAACTTTTGATGACAAAGTCGAACTTTAATCTGACTGAATGGGGGAGAAGTTATTAAAAAAAAAACCTGACTGTTAAAACAAGTTCTACTGAGAAAGCTTTAGAATCAAGCTGCTTCACATTATAAAACTGGACAGACAGGGTTCTTTTTTGAGTGGATTTTTTAATGAATAAGACTGAAGCTGAAATTGAGAAAAGTGGGTCCATAATCAAAGGCAAAACAAGAAAGGTACAAAGAGAGGTTTTGGGCATAAAAGGCACATAAAAGGCGGAGCAATAGGAAACATTTGTTCTG
The DNA here is from genome assembly GCF_000690725.1 of Stegastes partitus. Lineage (NCBI taxonomy): Eukaryota > Metazoa > Chordata > Actinopteri > Pomacentridae > Stegastes > Stegastes partitus. The sequence goes on from NW_007579269.1 coordinate 38,408, forward strand.
CTCTGCTGTATCCACTGCATAAGGATTACCTGTAGTGTATATGTGGAGGTGCCGACATTAACATTCACACTGACAGGCTGGTGATTTCATGATTTAAGTATTTGCAGTGGGCTTGAATGTGCCTTTAGTGCCAAAGGAGACTAACTCACACCACATTTATACAGTATATTCAGAAAAAAATCACATCGTATCGTATAAGCACCCTGACAGAAATGACACTGACCTGGCATCAGCTTCACTGTAGTACTCCCTGGCAACAATGTCCTCAAACAGCTCACCACCGGTAACTCTGCAGAGGGAAGATGAAGTGACAGTCAAAAAGCCAGTGAGGGTGAAAGAAGTGGAAAGAAAATCTGGAGGTGAACTGTATAATCTGATGTTCATTCCTGTGTCTGGGGGGAAAGCTTGATAATTGTGCACAATCTCATCGAGAAAAAGCTTTTCAGAACAACTGGGACCAAAAAAAAGATGTTTTGCTTTTGCACCTAAATGCTGAAATGACTACAATTATATATTTCAGCGCATACGATTATTCGCTACATGGATATTGTTTATTCAGCTGGAAGGAATTTCCATGTCTTTCCATGATTCAAACCCAGAGAGCTTTTCCAAGTAACACAGATGGGAATATCTATAATTGAATAGACATGCAGTAATAATAGAGCACTATGCATCATGCTGTGATTGAGCCTTTGGATCTCAGAGAGAGACAAGTTCATGTGCAGCATATATCAATCCAAGTAAAATAGCAGAACCCAAGAGGAAACTGGAGCATACAGCGTTTCCTTTTATTACATTTTATTATTAGGTGCAAAGATTTTTATATTGCTACGAAATAAAAGGGAAAGTCCACCACTTTTACACATAAGGATCAGGTTACTCATCATGAAGAGTGCTTCTCAACGTGGGCTGTCTAATGTCTTCTGGCAGAAAATAACTACGCCACAGTTCTTATTGGGGCAGTGTATAAAAGAAGTCCTTGTTCCAAACTAGTAGCGTGGACATTTAGCAGACAGGAAGGGTGTAATGAACAAACACTGTCAAGCTGTTTAATGTAATTACACTGTAATTACACCACGACCCCTCCTATACCAATGTTGGAAATGCATCACTAGAATGTCTTTACAACTTGCATAAAACTGAAAACAGTAACCCAAACTCGTACGTCGAATAAGAACAGGAAAAGCAGCAAACACGCCATGACATGCCAGCTTTCCACCGCTTGACATATATGTTCACCCACAACTTGCAGTAATGGTACAGTGGAAAGTTACATCATGCAATCCCATGTCTGAGGTGTACCTTCGTGGGAAATGTAGCCATTTAGTCTGCCTTGTTGTTGTCAGTTAGGTCTGCATCGTTGCATCCTGTTGTGTGCCATCCTTCTAAATATAGCCATAGCAGTGTAATTACCAGTTGTTCCCATCAACACCGGGAAAGGTGAATTCTTGTGAAAGCTGTGATACACAGTTCTTGTTAAGAGTCACTGCTGCTTTACAATATGTATTTTACGATTACGTACATTGTAAAACACAGAAGACATTAAAGCTACAACACAAATGGACTTACATAGCGAGAATAAAGATTCAGCCTCCATCTTCATGTCTGTAAGTAATGATGGACGGTTTTTCTCTTGACTTTGTCGAGCGGTTCTTGATGTAATATAGATTAAAGTAGTAGCTGAATAAACGCAGTAGACGCTATCTGGACACAACACAGCTCATGGTTAGGAAGAAATTCCACCAACCGACTTTTGACGAGGCTCACCTGTTAACTGCAAACAATTCCAGGCAACGACCTCATAAAATTGTGTTTGACTTGGCACTAACAACAATAAAAGTGCTGATAAAGGCAAGTAAACAATGATGTTTCACGCCAGCCAAAGTGCATTGTTAAATGTAATTAAACACTAAAACAATACACTGCCATACTGAACACCACTGTCATTGTAACACCTGAATGTCTAAGTATGCACTTTAATACACTTTGTTCAAATTAGACACCTGTATAAAAATCATGAACAGTGTTTTTAGCAATCTGCTTTCTACATGGTCTGTTGAGGAAATGACGCTAAAATATTCGTCTTTCTGTTTAGTTTTATTTCAATTGATGAAGACAGCGAGAATCTCTTGCAGAAGAAGCAGCAAAAGAAGTATTTATTTCCACTTGACAAGAATGCAGAATTATTTAATGTAACATTTGACTGTTTTTATAAAACATATCTACCTTCCTCTACACATTAAGCCTCTGTTCCGAGGCTTCATTTTAGCGTAGTTACGAATATCAATGTGATTTTTGAATTGAGGTTTGGATGAGGCTTTTTTTCTATGTTGAACAGAACCTCTCGCTTTCTACAGGTTGGTGTAGTTTTCGCCAAACCAGGTCCTGGACGTGATTTTGTCGTGTGTTTTCTTATAAGTTGGAGGTCTTTGAAGAACAGGAAGGAAAGAAAACTTACAGATGATTTTATGCAACTGTTTTCACAGGCGGACTAGCATTAACTGTGGCTTCTAAGCTAATATCCATGTGTGAAATTAGTTTAGTTGCTCTTTAAAGTGTTGAGTGAATTTTAAAGTGGGCCAGTGGGACAGTCCCTGCAAAACATGGTGAATTATTTGCAGGATATTGAAAGGCGAAACCTTTTTCCATGGCCTGTGGAAAACATTACAGCCACAAGCCTCTGGAGGTTTCCTTATTTAAGTTTCATTTAACTTCATGCGGCTCTGGTGTTGAGACGTATTCAGTTGTAAAAAAAGAGGTCTGCCGGTTTACAGTGTTATTGTTGGCGCGCTTCAGACAGCTAGGAAGTGACCCGTACATCGAGTGTATCACGACCCAGCTTGTTCTTCTAATCTCCTGCATTTCACTTCACTCAAAAAAATATGAAATTAAAATCAAGTGCATGGTTTATTTACTCCAACCAGCCTTGTTATGTCGAGTCATCCTTCCTTCCAGGCAGGTTTTCCATTAAGGGAAAATGCTTTACGCCAAGCAAGGAACACCCTCTGTTCTTTTTTTTATTGCTCTTAGTCAAATTAAACGCAGTGTTTAAAATAAATTCGACGCCATTTCCTTTCTGGATGCCAGGTTGGACTGCAAACAGCAGCTGACAATACACAGGAGAGAAGAGGAATGAGGGAGACGGTGAGTTATGGAGGGTGAAGGGGAGGAGGGAGAGCGGCAGAGATTGAAAGGAAGGAAGGAAGATTAAATGGAGCGAGTGGGAAAGCCCTGGATGTTAGGCGTACAATAAAGGGACATTTCCACATTTCGAGCTCTAGGGTTTCCCGGACATTTCTTTGCATGATTACAAAAAAAAAGCCTTATTCATCTTGTAATGGTCTTTTTAGTAGCATCTCAAGGCTTTTTAGCTCTTCTGGAAACTGTCCTGCTACAGAGAGTATGACAACAATAGCAGTTACTACTTTTCCTTTACTTGAAATGTCAAGTTCTTCAGTGCGTCCACACATGTTCAAGGCTGAATCTGATCTCAAGTAATGCTAAGAACCCACTGAACAACCTTGACAACAAAGGCGTGCACAAAACGGTACTTTAAACTATATCCTCTCACAGGCTTCATGTTCCAGGAAACGAGGCAGACAGTCCATTTTACGCTTCATGAGAACAGATGACAATTCGAGAGGAAACGAAGCATCCAGCTCATGTTGACTAACAAGCTTGAAATTTGCTATTGTATGTCAGCTGGGAAGTATTCATTTCCCCTGGTTAATAGAGTGTTTCAACATCCCATTTGAAAAAAACCCAAAACTGAATCAGACTGAAATGATCGCATTACTGTAGAAGTAATCCATCAGTCTGGCTCTAATTTTTCAGATTTATTTCATTTCTACTTGCATCGGTCAGGAACCGTGACTTGCCTCCTAGTAAAACAAGCATCTGTTGTTTTCACACTTTGCTAAATCAGCTTAATCTCTACAAAACAAACAAGAAAAGAAACAGAGTGCTATATGTCTTCTCATCTAACCCTTGACAACAAAGTGTAAAGGCGTCGATGTAAAAACTGGTCCTTTAAGTAATCCTGCAATCCAACATTTGGATCCTTGTGATCTTTGGTATTGTACAGTTGACTTTAACTTGCATACAAGCAATACATAGGCAGTGTTTTGTTAGCAGTGGTGTTACAGAGTAAACACGATATCATTTAGCGTCATGTTGTTGACACTGACATAAGATTTTAAGCTCTTTCAAAGCCTTGATTTGCAAGCTGCCTTACAAACTGACTTTAGCAGTGCAACTTATCCTGTACGGATCTCTGTTCGACTTCTTATTTAGCAAGACATTTCGCAACATTTTCATAATAAAGTACATAAAGTAGTTTGAATAGTTTGGCTGCCAAAAAATGACATCAGAAATTTGGTAATTAGAAAAATGGCAATGAAATCCCACAATTCCTGATGTCAAATTCAACACACACATAAAAAAAAAAAATCAATCAACTGTATATATTTCAGCATAAGAATGTATTTTTAAAAATACTGCAGAACAATGTGTGCTAATACACCTTTACAATGTTCTATCTGACAAATACAAAGGTAGAGATAAAGATAATGTTTTCCTTTGTAACCATTGTGTGTGTGTGAAGCATTGATATACAAACTTAGATATCGAGTTTGCAATATAATGTGGGTTTGCAGACGTCATATTTGGGAGCTCAAGTAAATGGATACAGTATGCAATGAGAGATGCAGATTTCTTGACAAATTAACTGTAATTTTCATGACATTTGATTTGTTTTAAACGTGAAAAACTGAATATGATGCTGGTTACTGGATCTAATCAGCTGTATCTCAAAAAACTTTTTGAGCTACTTTTGAGAAATGAGTGATGACACTAGTGAGCACTATTTGGATCCAGAATGCTGTGGCCGAAGAGGGGAACATTTCCAACCTCCATTTACATCCCAAGTGTAATAACAAGTAGCTATTGAAAAAGTGAAGCCTTCATCCAAGAGTAGCACCGACTCTTCATCCACAGCCGTCAAACCCACGATGGCCTGCATTACCCAACTGTAGCAGGAGCTTTTACCAAAACAACAAAAGACCAAAAGGACAGCCAAAAACAGAAAATGTGCACACAGACAGGTCGAGCCTAATAAAAGGTGCTACATGAATTAGGACCAACTCTAGTCACAATTATTATGACATATTGTTTATGTATACAAACTTACATTGATGTAGAAGAGCTGGATGCAATGTCACCCAAGCTTTACAACATTGTCTATACTGGATATTGTATTTTTATATTTCCAAATAAATCTGCTCTAAGTGGCAAAATTATTACAATTTAATAACAAACAATGCTTGAAGCGTGTGACTGCAAACTGAGTATGAGATAACAGCAGCCGAAGATATGAAATATCGATTAAATATCTGGCGGTGATAACATTAAGCCTCGATGACACCCACTTTAGCTATAAATTAGTCATTTATTCAGCATGATATTTTGTGATAGCATGCTGGAGTTCTTACAAACAGGCTGCTCGGTGAAACAGAGGCAGCAGATGGCTTTTGATCAGATACAGATGAATGAAGTTATCTGCGTGCCACCTGTGTTAGCCAACATTACTATTCATTTACAGAGCTCCACGGTGTGACTATGATCCTGCACGACACACTCCATCCTGCTTGTATTTCATCTCGGTGTGTGTGTGTATGAATGATGCAGTCTGACGTATTTATGTGATGCTTCTGACTGGTGTGCGATGACGCCTCGGTGACAGGACATCTAATTAGGAGCTGTCAGGTTTCCAGCTCTCCTGAGTGTGAATCCCAGTGTGCTCTGCTCATGTTTAACCATGTGGATTTTACAGCGTGCGTCTGGAAGGTGCGCTAATGTGGCGTGCAAAAGTAAATAAATAAACTCACAAGTCAAAGACCAGATAGTGGAATCCTTCCTCTGATATGCTGTCATGGAGGCGCACTGTGAAGGAGGAGAAAAGAGAAATCAGTTTTGTCAAACACGTCTCCCATCCGTCAGGCCACCTGCCATCCTGGCAGCAGTAGGTAACGAATTATCAACACTTCATTTACTCGCAAATTGGAGCGCGGAACACCAGTGAACTGTTGTCCTCTCTCAGTGTGACATGGGGTTAAAAGTTTAAGGTGTCACCGTGGGTGGATTTAGTTTTCTCTAGCCAAAGTGTTTCAAACATATTTTTAGATCCGGTTTGATGCAGAGCAACTTACAGTAAATAATTAAAAGGAAAACAGATGTAACGTTATGAAACCTCTAGCAGCGTACTGTCATGTCAGCATCATGTCATATCTAATGTATTCAGGCAGAAATGGTGCATTTTGGTTTTATTGTTGGAGTTACAGGCAGTAAACAACATCCAGGTGTGCACTGGGGATGTCAGAAGATATGATCCTTCAGTACTAAGTGGATGGCAAATTCTGAAAATGTGTTTTTTTTAATGGTCCTTTAGGGAGTGGGGATGTTGCAGATACCCGAATACAACGACAACATGAGGCAAGGCAGCACTGCAGAGCATTACAAACAAAAGCAGGGAACACCTGTCTAAGCAGCTCAAAGACAGGCTTCTGGATTTGTACAATTTAACAAGTTTCAGTTGTTTACTCTGTATTGAGAGTGAAAGTGACATCTTGATGTCAGAACAGTATGACTTTTGAAGATTTATGCAAATATTTTTAGACTTAAGTTAACTTCATTTTAACTTTCAGATTAACTCATGAATGTAAATTAACTGTCATTTATTGGTTTCTGCAGAACTTTTTCAAGCATTTATTATGACAAACTCCTGAACAGGAAGTCAGAGTTCTTAAAAATTGGATGCTAGTCTAGCTGGACATTCTATCGTTATGTGGTCTAGTGGCTTTTTTCATATTCAGATACGACAATAAATTATTAAAAATATTCACTTTTCATTTTGGATCCAGCTGTGGACACACAATGCTGAAATATTTAAAATGTGCCTGTATTTAATAACATAGTCACACTAACAAGCCAGTAAATAAAATATTCTGAATGCGTTTATTCATTTGGAATGTAAAAGTGCAACATATCTCTGCTTTACCAATTTGCACAGGCCAGACTTAAGTTGTCCCCAACCAATCGTACATGATCGTATCTGATAACAGAAAGGATGAAGATTATTACAGCTTTCATAAGCAACATCTCGACTCAAACCCAGTGTCTGTCATTGCAGTTTGTAAAATATTACAACCCATACAGACATCCAGTCAGAGTCATAAAGGACGCCCTGATGTCAACATCATGGAGTCTTTCTAGGATCACATTAAGACACAGAAGACACCGAGAAAGACTAAACCAGAGGAAGTGTAGCAAGTTCTACGGCTTTAAAGGCCAAAGTTTGGTTTTTCTTTTCAGTTTGCTTTGTATGACGTTAAATGATAAATTATAACTATCCATGCACTATTTTTAAAGGCATCCTCGAGTCATGCTTGAGAACTAAAATATAACTGTATCATATAATGACACATTGATTTTAAATGTAATGCCGTGACCCACAGTTTTCCTGTGAGGTAATCAGCAGTGTTTTTGTATGAGACAGTGTGTGTAGCACCGATTACAAAGCACATATTTTTTTACCGATGTCTGATAAGATCCAGTGAAGTGTTACTACAATCCCTGTGGCAGTTACACACACACTAAAACACACTATTATAGGCAAACTCAACAGCATGCCTCTGCATTTGAATTGGCAAGCAGATGGTGCGCTCTGTAAATCACTCCTGCTGCTCTATTTTTAGCGCTCAGGTCTTCTGAATGAGCGTGGATGTCAGGGAATACGGCCGTCTCTTTCACTTCGTTGAACAAGGGCATGATGAAGGCAGCACAGTCCTAAGGACTCTGGCAGTGGTGAGGTTTAACTGTGCCAATTAGCGTCGCTGCAAAACGGACATGAAAAGACGTGGTGTGAAGTAACAAAGAGGGCCAAAGTGAGACGAACACGATGCCTCTGACGGAGACTGGAGAACCCACTGTACCGTGAGCTCATGGAGTTACGGAGGGTTTCTGGCAGCAAGACTGCCTGTTCCGACCTCTGGCTCACTTTGTGAAATGATGATGTCATTCTGAGCCATGCCGCTTTGGCAATACAGAAATGTATACCCAACTTATTAATGACAGAAATGGATAGAAAACCTACACTGAAACCTATGGGAAAGGGGGCGAAAGAGCAAGTTACTAGAACAGAAATAAGGCGTTTCAGATCATCAACATCTGCTGCAGGTTGTGAACATTACTTTTGCTAATCTTTGGGCTATTGTTAAATTATTTATTTTTTAATCTGGAAATGTTGGAAGCTGCATCAAAATGGTTTCAGTAAGGGATTATAAAAAAAGCTTTGGAATTGTTAACTACATATTGGTTTCATCTTTGCTGTCAAAACCTCCAGTCAGACTAGTATTTATGCTTAATTACCTTTTGGAGCGTTCATAATGTCGCTTTAACAGGTTTAGTGAGAGTCGTTGAAGAATTGATTCAGATTCCGTAACATAATGACTGATTTGGCTTCTTATCAGGTCAGCGCTGAATACAGCATGTGCTCGTTTCAGTATTTCCCTTGAATAAAAATGGACTCTGTAGGTAGGAGACTGATTGTACCGTGAATGTGTGTGACTGAGAAATAATGTGCTTGTGGAAAAAGCTCTTTCCGATTTCAGTGCTCAAGAAAGGTTAGGCAGACAGATCAGAGAGAGTTGGTAGGATGAAGAGATTTTTTAAAAAAGATTTCCCTGTGGGGATTCTCTGGCATCTCCGTTAGCTCATCTCCTGACTGACATCTGAGTGATGTATCGCCTAGACGACCGTAAAGGAACGAGGGCTTTCCCACAGCTGGATGCTGTGTGAACGGAATAGTAATGAGACCGGGGCTACCTGCTTCTAGACTAGTCGCTATCTGACGACAGACAGATCGGTCTCTAAGGGAGGGTGAATGTGTGAGCAGGTGAATAATGAGACTAACCAGAGACGAACTGCTGCCATCATTAATGTCACTACTTGCTTTTCTCAGGCACATACATCCTACTTCATATACTTGCTTGTGGATTTTCTATGCACCTGGAGGATTAAAATGTGGCGGTATAGCAGAACATCCTTGGCCAGAAACAGAATGTCCTATTTGTGAACTTTCTCTGTTGCACACCAAAATCAGATACTGTGGTGATGCTCACGGAGGTCACATTATTGTATCAGGCTATGTATTGACCGATATTTCTTTTTCAGGGGTTTGATATCGACAGCAATCATTAGCTATCATCATGTTTCGAACTGATTTGAGGTCAACTCTAGAATAGCCCAAATTTCATTCAGGATTAGTACCAGCCTCGCAGTCCGCCATGTTTTTTTTTTACTTTTTAGAGCTGCCTGCGCTAAATCTAAAATATCTTGAGCAAAGCACAGCAAATGTTCTGCCGTGGGCTGCAAGAGTGAGCACAAGAGTCTTCCTGCACTCCCAGCAACTGAGAAACTAAACACAATGTTAATGACTTTAATTATTGATGGCAATGTCACCACAACAATAGGAAAATCCTTAGTGCATTGCGCGGCTAATGTGGCCAACATGACCATCAGCTTTCCTACACGCCAGAGCTCTGTGGAAATTGTGAAGCTGAGGGACAATCAGAGAGAGTGGAAACTTTAAAAGCAATGTGAAACCAATAAAGTAGGACTGTGCGTGGGTCAATGTGTTTTCATGTCGTCTGCTGCGCTTCAGTGCAACCTAAACTCAACTCTGTCACGTTAGAGCTATTTTCAAGCTGCTGCTCTGCATCACTAAATTACTGATTTTATAACGGCAACATAGTCTAACAAACTCAACACACATGAGCTAAAGACAACAACTACGCAAGGAATTCTATACTTCCCTATTCTGTGGCATGTTAATTTGCTGAAAAGGGACACAATTTAGGACCTTTAAAGATTAGTTGCAGAAAAAGTTTCTTATGAGGTAATAACAGAAAAAATCTTATGTGTTGAAAAAAAATGTGTTTACAGCCTGACTGATACACCTGCAGGCTGACATTTAGTCCGTAAAGTTAAAACTAATTTACTTGTACTGGGGGGAAAGCAGGGCAGGCAGCTGTAGCTTTTACTAGAATTTTATCCTGTACGTGTGACTTGTTGTTTTTTGGGTTTTCTTCCCCCTAGTTTTAATTATTTTCATTTCAGTCAATATCGTATGGTGCATCTAACCTTGCTGTAATCTACCAGGTTTATTGTGAGGTCATGCATTCATTTGTTGCTTTTATAAATCAGTATCAGACTGAAAATCTTCTATCACTTGGAGTCTAAATGGTTCTGTCTTCATACTAAACCACTCAACCCCACGTGAAATAGAATAAATGTCTATTTAAAGACTTCTTATGTTGGCTGTTAATTAACCACCAATTAAAGCCGTCGCTGCGATGAAATTACCACGTTGCTCCTAAAGGCCTCGGTTCATGTTCTGGGAACAGACATGGAAACCCAAACCTCTGTCAGATAACACTCTCTGAACTGAACCCTCCTATTTCATGTGTTGAATAGTCAGTTCCAGACACCCTGACATTAACCCAGCAAACCAAATAACCGGCTTTCATCCAATCATTTGTCGCTGCCCTCCACCCCCATCTCCCACTGCGCCTCTCACGTTCCCGACAACAAAGAATCCAAAGGACCAAGGGACCAAATAACGAGTAACTGCCAGTTTTCAGTGCGTGGTGAAGTCATTATTGAGGTGGTAATTACAGTTGTTTGGCCTCTGTGGCTCCTGAGGCAAAGAGGGATGTGTGCATGGTGTGTTTGCATTATGGTGGTGGTGATGAGCTTTATTTGCTGACACAGCCATCGCACGTACAACAATATAGGATATCTTACCTCTCTTAACCACAATTATATGGCTTAAGGCACAACTTATTTGTTCGCATTTGCAGTTAGGAGTCTCTGTGCTCTCTAGCAAGTGTGTATCAGTTCAGCTGTGAGAACTTAAGTCTATTGATGTGCTCACATTATGGAGATTCATCTCCCATTTGGAGATAAGATGCTGGACCTGGGAGAGGATGCCAGTAAATATTAGAGAAAGGCATATAACTGTACCGGACACGGTTAAGGTATATTTCATTTCGACAAGTTGGCTATAAAGTTGTGTTTTTGCAGTTTTTCCTCATTCAAACTGAAGCTGCGAGTACAGTTGGATGATCTAATATCTTCCAAAATTCCCTTCTCCCACACATTTTCCTCGTCTGAACAGCGGGACTAAAGATAGCAGGTGTCGTGTTCATATCCTAAGCTCTTAAAAAGGCAAATTTGTCGTGTTCTTTGGAATACATAAATAAAATTGGCTTGATGTAACATTGTGATTTCCTTTAAAGTGACAGTACAAGTTAGCAGAATGTGGCCAATAACTCATGGTTCTAAATATGGTTGTTGATCAAACGGCCAAAATGCACAACAAGAAATGGCTGTAGAGTAAAGAATATACTCTGTCAAAGGCACTTTAGAAGACAATGTGAATCCAGTGTGCAGTATAAATATTTTAAAAATATGTTCCATACATCTACAAATCCCTCGTCAGATTAACCTTTGTATGTTTTGAAACACATATATTAGACATAACTCTTGAGAGGAAGGACAGAAAGAGATACTAGAATGGGATCACTAGTTACCAATGTTGGGATGCTTTAGCAGGCGGCAGATCCTGGCCTCTCGCTCCAACTTCTGGTGATCTGGAGGAAAAAAAAAAGAAAAGAACAGCACATCTGTTACATCTGTCTGCTGAGCACTCCTGAAATTCTTCAGACCTCTCCACAGAGTTTCCACCAATTAAACACCGCCAACGTCTCCCTCCTGCTGGGAACAGATGAGCAGTAAAGCTAACAGTCGTAAGTCATTGCTGTGAGCTGCGGTCAGGAGATGAATTCGAGGAATACTCTGTGACATCTCCAGTATGAGTACAGAGTAGGTGTTAGCTGGTCAAACCTGGATGGTAAGGTGGTAATGTAAGCTCTATTCAAGATTCTCTTTTGTATAGATTCACTTTTACTACACTGAAAAGGAAAAAAAATGGCATCATGTCTGATTGAGTGGCCGCTCACTTGCCAGGTCATACAAAGTCAGAAGCACTTTGTACTCTATTAACCTCTTGAACCCCAAAAACTTCACACTGGTTTGAAAGTCATTTTATTTTTTCAAATTTAGCAAAAACTACACCGTTTATCAGACATCGAAAACAGGTAGAAATGTTGATTTTTCAGCTTAACAATGCTCTCTGAAATCATTGTGTCTGACGAAATTTAAACTCTAAATTGTGATATTTCATTAAAATCAGTTTGTGAAACATGTTTCAACACCACAAATAAACTACCTGCAGTAACCAGATTCTGTAAAGAAAATAAAAAGTCTGCACTCTTCTGCATAGCCAAGAAGCCATTAGTGACTCAGCTATGAGCAACAGACGAATTACAAAATTTAGGAACTTTTCAGCCAAACTTTGCTGAACTTCAGGCTGACACAGAGCTGATAGGAGACTAATTCAAATTGAAAGTAAAACATAATCCATAGTATATAGAGCCACAGTTTCTCTCTAGTGTTGGTAACACCCATTGGCACTTGTAAATATGTTATACATGATTTTAATTATATATATATCATCAGTTTTCAAAGACATTCAACTTTTTCTTCTTTCCTGATTTATTGCATTATACCTCTGTTAGTCATTGCTGTGCTGTGTCTATAGAGTGCAGGACTTCATATAGTTGAGAAAAATGAGTCCACAGTGAGGATAGCAAAAAGTTTCCAGAAACTGCTTGTGGTTCAGAGATACAGTGACAAAGAGGAACAGTGATAGAGAGTCCTGGACCCTCAACAAGCTAATTTGCATAGATGACTAAAAAAGACTCCAAAATAAATGGCTGCCAAAAGTGACTGATCATTGCCAGTTGATTGCTGTAGTAGATTTGAATGCACGTGTAATGTATCATCTGGCAGAACCAGATGTAAAAACGAAAGAAACATATGACACTGAGAGCTAAATCAACTAAAGCTGCAAAGAGTATTACAGCAAATGACAGATGGTGTTGCTGTGGGCACCACAAAACCAAAACACAATCTGCAAGAGCAGCCACACTCATATCAATATTCATTTTCACACAATCTTTACCAAAATACTTTTCTCCCTGCTGGCACTTTGTCGCTAGGGTTGGGTTGATGGATGATTGCATTTCATACATTAGACAGAAGTCTTCACGTGCAAACATGAGAGGGTGTACTGAAAAGATGCAGTGTAATATTTAAAGATCATTCAGGTGCAGAGTGAACTGGAAATGCAGCAGAAAAAGAAGCAGAAGAAGAAGAAGGGAGGTGTTCTAGCTACGTCCAACTAGGACGAACCCTTGGGTAGAACTAGAGGAGGGATCGCATATCTTATCTGGGAAGGGAATGCCTTGTGATTCCCCAGGAGGAACTGGACAATGTTGCCGGGTAGAAGGACATCTGAAATGCCCTCCTTACCCTGGTGCCACTGCATATTTTATATACTTAAATATAGATTATTTACAATGTTGCTAAAGAACTCTTCAATAAACAAAGTAAAACAGAGGATTGGCAGCGACACCACTTAGTATTTTATCCCCATTTGTTTAAGCCTTTACCAACAGCAAGCAGAGGTTATACAATATAACAACAAATAGACAGACTTCCTTTCTCATTTAATGCAACCGTCCCCTGAGTTGCTGTACCGCAGACAGACATTTATCACCTATGCGTCTGAGAGCAGCCCCTGAGGGCAGAGAGTAATCATGTCTCACATTAACTACTTTACATTTATATACACTAAACCTTTCAGGTCATTTAACCCTGGTTCTGTATATGACTCACTGTGGATAGGTCTTAATAATCCCAAACGGGGAGTATGTGAAGTGCATAAATGTTGCTCTCCACTTATGGGAATTTGCTCTTCAGAGAAGTACACTCATAACGTTGAAGAGCTTCCATCACAGCTTCGATCTACTGCCAACACTAAATTAGACTTTTTTTTTTCCCGTGACCACAGAGATTAGATTGTGATTCATGGTGAAGGAGTATCGTCACTGCTTTTATTAAACAATCTAGCTAAACAATTTATTAATCATTTCTTTACAATTATTTCTTAAGATGACGGGGTTTTAGAAATACTTTATTGCAGGGACTTCCCACTTCTCTGCCATAGCACAGGCAGTAATGCAGCTCAATATAATATCAGCAAGGACGACAGTATTTCCCTGTGTGCCCTCCAATAAAAATCAAATCAAAATGTTCTCACTGGCTGTAAAACTTTGGTATTAAAACTGCATTATCGGCATATGACAACCCAAAACATCAACGCTGACATCTTCCATGGAAAATGCTGATGTAGTATTTACAAATGAAATACAAAATTCATTTATACTACACTACAGCAATAAAAACACCAAAATCAGGACACAATGAAATACTAAACTGCGAGCGGCTCCGACGTTTTCGAGGAGCCACTGGGGTCGTCTCTAATTCAGCTCATTTGCTATTCAAATGAAGAGGCTTTGAGGATGTTGAATTAATGGAGACCAAGTTTCCCAAAAGACTACTGAGTATTTAATAAACAGCTCTTGTTAAAGTATGTTTTATTCATCATTGTGGGTCATAAGTGGGCTTGACACCGCCGTATTAAAGGAGTTGGATACCTGTGTAGGTTGAGGTGAGGTGTGAGGTGGAGGACATGTGCAGAACGACACCATAGTTTTGTGGTTACGAATCAGAATATTGTTTTTACTTTTCGTACCAGTGTAATGTTTAGCTCTCATTGGACGTGAAAGTTTTTAAACTAAGTAATACTTCTTGCTGAAAACTGGTTGGAAAACATCAAATATCAGATATTTTCCAACACAGATCCAAATTGAAATAAATGTAATACTTCAGTTTAGAACCAAATGTCTGCCAAACCAATGCTACAATCTTTTGGAATATTTCTATGTCAAATGATCACTCAGGGAGAAAGTTAGAAGTCTTGGTCTCACACATTCAATCACGTCTCTGTCAGCTGCTGTGGTCAGCTCTTTTGCTCCGTTCTGTCAATCACAGAAATAGAGAGAGTTTTCTCTGCGGCTCAGTGGTTCTCAGAGTCCCAGACATTTAGAAAGCAGGGCTAAAGGCAGGAGTTATACAGTCATGGTTGGATGAACCATCTTTTGCTGTATTTTGAAGTATAATGTAAAAGATATATTCTGGGGACATGTGAGACTTCATTGTATTTTTGTTTTTTTCGTGATATTTCTTTGCAGACATTTGCTTCTATTTAAGCTCCAATGTAGGAATGCAGTGCTTTAATGTATCAACAAGGGGGAGCTGTATAAATGATGGGTGCAGGACAGACTGGAAAAGAAAGAAGGTACAGTAGGAAAGAGGGAGAACTTCCCTGTGTGTTTATTTGTACATGTGTGGCTGGGTGGATGCTTCTGCAGCTACATATCCCTCCTCTGGGTGTATTTCCTCCAGGTATTTCCTGTTCGAAACTGTATCTGCATGTGGCTCCTGTTGCATATATCTGCGTTGTTTCTAATTATAAACTCCATCATTACGGGGAAGGCTGTAAATAGAATCACATGTTCATGCCACCCCATAGTCCCATACTCATCATAATCTGGACTCAAACTACAGACCAATCCCAACGCTGCTTTGGAAATGCAACATGTGGTTCTCCAATAAGCGGCGAGTGTAATCTCAGCCAGCGCCAATGGAACAGCCTTCTGCAACCCTTGTAATCCCATCGAGGTTCCAACCAGATGCGATCATAACGTCTCCAATCTCACCTCGCTTTACAAGTCTCTAATCCCAATCAGACCAATGGGATGTGCTTTTACAGGGCCAGTGTTCGTGGTAACCGGGTGGATGTTGACTTTTCTCCACATCACCCTCTTCCATCCGCTGCATGGCACGCTGCTAATCTTTGACATAACGGGATTTAGAGCATGAGTGATGCTCAATCACCATCTCCAGCCTCACTGCAACCGCAGGAAATGGGCCTTTTTCTTGCCCATGCTTGCTTTCATATTCCTCTTTTCCCTCCCTGTCTTCTTTCTCAGGCTTACTGTCTTATTACAGGTGATGTTTATTGCATTTAGAAGTGGCAATTATTTGGTACAAGTAACGAGGGTTGACTGTAAGTGGGTTTGTGCAGGGACGAGTACCACACTTGAATACCTTTTGTGGTGTAACCAAAAAATACCTCCATGGCATATCAGAAAAATCCTAAAAGCTGATGCTGATGTGTGAGAAAGAAAGAATTGTTTAGAATTTAGGATTTTAGTACTTATCAATTTGACAAAAGTTGACTAAAACTAGGTGCAAGGCAATCTGAGCAAATACAGTCCCTCTGTTACTATAATACAACTATGTACAGCTACGCATAAATTATTCACTCCCATGCAAAATTTTAATTTATACTGAATTTCCAGTAGACCATTAGGGGTTCTTATGGCTGGAAATGGCATAAACAAGTGACAATGATGAGCTTTATGTACTTTTGTGTTTTCTTTCACATCTTCAATAAAAATGCACTGGCAAAAAATATCCTTCTTGTTGCAAATATTGGAGAAAATACACACTTCTATGCAATTTCAAATACATTTTGTAATGCCACTATGTTCTAAAGCAATTAAATATACTAAACTGAGAACAGCTGACTCAGCAGACTTTAAAAAGCAGTTCAATTCATTCTATTTTCACAACTTAAATAAATGTATGGTGGCAGGATTACAAACTAATCTGATTTCGATAAACCTTTTCAGTGTTATGTGGATGGGTTGGGTTGACATAACAATGTTGGTGATTGCATCAACTTAATATGCAGTGTAATTAAAAGGTACATTTTTGCATTAGCTGATTCAAAACTCAAGAATTCAAGCTGAAAAAAACGTATTTTTTCTTCAGCTTCAGTCCAGGATTTTAAGTTCCCTCCTCTATCTTACAATCCCAGACAGTTAAGACTGGTTACTAATAACATCTTCAATCTGAAAATATCTGTATTGGTATAAATAATTATGACCCTAATTGTATTAGATGCAATGCCTCCACAGGTCAGATATTAAAGGTTGTAGATCCACCATATTGGCACACTGTAACAGAATAATTCTGGTACCTTTCTTATTGTCTCAATTTGGTCTCAGTCCTCAAATATCAAGCAAACACTAAGGCCCAGGGCGAACCCAAGGTATCAATCCACAGACCACTCCACCAAATCATATCACAAAAACACAAAGGTAGCTTGATGCTCCCTTCAACTCCTTGATGTTTCTCAATCATGAATCCAAGTCCTTGATGTCATTCGCTCTGGAGCTGGCCCATTTAGAAAACCCAGATGAGCTCCTGAACGTCGTCATTGGGCCACGGGAAACGAGGGCAGGAGCTATTTTCAATGCGGCCGACTGATCAAATGAGCTGCCTCCACAGTACTGTAAAGCAGCACATCTGGTTCCTCATCCAGTGCCTGCAGGTTCAGTCACTTAAAAGAAATAATCTCTAAATGTGCGCACACACACACACATACACACACACACACACACACACACACACACACCACATACTCTCCTCTTAGCAAATAAATGATCCGGCTTTATAACACATTACTCTTTTTCCTGTTTTGAAAGTGGTAAAGAACCATTTTCTGAAGCTAATGACCTTTGACCACAAGTGCATAAAAAAAGACCTGTCATTTCTTGCTATTTCCACCTGCTGTTATTAAAGTAATAGGTGAGTAATGGAGTTTGGTGTCAAGAGACCAAGAGAGTGAACGTGATATAAAAAAAAAAAAAAGAAAGAAAAACAGGAGGATAGAAAAAACAGTTGGTTCTGCTCTGAATAATTTGTCTCATACCTCTTCAACAGGAAGATTTTTGTCTCAGCCATCAGCTCAGGGAGCCGTCATCAGTCCTGCAATGTTTTCTATTCATGTGCTGTCAACTGACACAGTATTTCCTACTATTTACGTACTGTAACTGACATGGATCATCCACATACTGACACACTGAAGCAGTCGGACCCAGTGCTTCAATGATTTGTCTCCAATATGACAGATTCCATCAGGATTAGTCGTTTTAAGGAAGCGTAAGACAGAAGCTCAGGTCGTATCGGCAGTTGAGTTGAAATCATGAACTGATGGATGGCTGATTACAGATCTGAAAGTCATCTGATAAAAGTTTCATTTGTTGCATTATTATTTTAAGGTGAAATGTCACGATTTTCTGGTTCTAGGTTCACATACACGGTACTTGGCTGCTTTTTTTTAATTTTTTTTTAAATAGCAGTGAATATCCTTAGGTTTTGGTTAATTTTCCAGACTGAACTGCATGTCACACATGATTAGTTCCAGGACTATTGGGAAGTTAAAAACCCAGTGATTCTTGCCATTTTCACAGCTTCTGCCACTGAAGAATGGTGTAATTTTGGTGATTTTTTTATTATTTTTTTTAAAGGTAACATATCTTCCAAACTTGCCATCTGGTTTTGAGCTTACAATTGTTCCTCATCTAGCCATGTAGTGCTGGTTTGTAAAAATATAAAATCTATTTTGATTCATGTCAGATAGCAGAGGTGGGAAGTAACGAAGTACAAATACTTTGTTACTGTACTTAAGTAGATTTTGCAGGTATCTGTAATTTACTTGAGTATGAAGTTTTCCGACGACTTTTTACTTTTACTCTCTACATTTGAACACAAATATCTGTACTTTCTACTCCTTACATTCTCAAAACTGGCTCGTTGCTTGTTTCAAACTCCGCGGATGACGACATGACGTAACAATTTATCTTTCCCAGCAGTGTGCAATTTGTCACAGAAGCTCAACACACCTCAGCTGCCTGCGAGAGGCTTTTTAGCACTGCAGGACTGATTTTCAGACCCAAAAGGGCCCGTCTTCATCCAAAGAACTTTGAGAACCAGCTTCTGCTGAGGCTCAATAAAAGATTTTGGTAGTCTTGAGAAGACGAGTGTTTCCATGTTGGTTATAATGTTTAATGTTCACAATGTTGGTAAAATGGAAAACTGTCCAGTGATGTTTTTCTCTGTACCAGCACTGTGCAGCTTCTTAAAGGATACAAATTTTGTTTGCTTCAAACTTTTTACATTTTGCAGAGTCATCAAAAGAGGAATCACGTATCATCGAAGCTAAAAATTCATTTTTACTTTTTACTTTTGTACTTAAGTAAATTTCTGAATCTGTACTTTTTTACTTTTACTCAAGTAAAGGAGTTGAGTCAGTACTTCTACGTTTACCAGAGTCTATTTTTACACAAGTATCTCTACTTCTACTTTTGCCATCTCTGTCAGATACATGAAAATTATATCCATCCTTTGACTTCATGACCTCAAACTTAAAGGGGCGTTTTGGCAGCTGATCCCTAAATTCAGAAAAATGTTAAATCCTGCTCAAAGATGTCTGTCAGTACAGTTTTTCTACCTATCTGTCTATGAACAATCCCTTCAATGCATCAAGCACTTTCTAAAACTGTTTTTTAAATGCTCATCAACTCAAGATTATAACACAAGAGTTAAAATGTTGAGAACAAGGACTAACACTATCTCCTGTAATGGCACCACTGACACACAGCCAAGAGGAACATTCCCAGCCTTGAAAAGTGTGCAGGAAAGTGACTTCCTTCTCGGAAAATAAAGGCTTGGAAAGATAATAAGGGCTCTTCAAGGCAGAGAAAATCAAGCAGGGAATTCTTTAGAAAGCATTTTAAAATTGAGCCTCATATCAACTTTCCTCAAAGACCAGCAAACACATTCTTAGACAAGCCTGGGCTCACAGGATCGCAAATAAGATAATAACAAGCAATGCAAACAAGCTTTTCACCGACAGTGTGCCAATCTTTATTGTGCGGCCCTACAGTGGAGCAGCAGGTCTGTCTCACAGGTCTGTTCTGACGCTTAGCAGTCATGATAATCATGGCTGTATTCACTGCTGGAGCTTCAGATGCACTGGAGACTCTTGGGTGTAGGTGTAATTGGAGGCACTGTAATAAGAGGGCCCTGTCAAAATGCAATTAGCTTTAGCTATCTAGGATTCTCGATGTGTTCCCGTGCCTGCATGTGTGTGTAGTCTGTGGAGTGGGAGAGATTGAGTCAAGCTGAGGTCAAAAGGAAAGAGAGCGCACTTACCAGATGCCTCAGCTGTATGCTCACAACATGGAGAGTGGCTGTCTGAGTGACACAGGACTGTGTGTCCTGCAATTAGCTGGAGACATACTGGGTCTGTGACACATGGAACCTCAGCGAAGAGAGCCTGACATTAGGTTTGTACATGTTCATCTTGTGCTTTCTTTTATACTTCTGCCACGTTTTCAGTATCTGACTGCTGGCAATAAGGAAACCCAAGCGGGCACTGATGCTTCAGGTCCTCAAGGACGTACTGTACATCTGACTCAGAACACCAGAAGGCTTTATACTGTGTATTGAAACAGGGTGCTGTAGAAGGCAAATACTGGAAAACTGTTGTGAAACCTTAGGGTGATGACAACTTTCAAAAACATCCGTAGAGAAATGGTAACAACATATTTTGCAAAACTTACAAATGC
>NW_007579269.1:59234-115678 GCF_000690725.1 Stegastes partitus
TAACCACTGAACCACCTTGCAGCCCATTACCAAAACCAGGTTAAATCAAAGGGATGTTTTAGCCAATTAGACTTCTGCTATTTTGAAAGCATTAACCTCAAAGTGGACTAAAAAAAAAACAAAAAAAAAACAGCACCCTTATCTTGTTCTATACTGGAAGATTTTACACACAGTCAGTTGCAGAAAAACTTACTTATAAGGAAAGTGACACTTATACATCTTGCAGCAGTGCAACAGGACACAGTTTGCTTTAAATAAAGTGCTGGCTAAAAGGCCTAATAGTGAAACTCCCTCCCAGATGCCAGAACTGAGAGAAACTAAGGAAGACAGTGTTTGCACTTCTCTCTAAAGAGTTCTTCTTTGATTCTTCACTAGTTTTTTGTGTGCACAAATTATGGCAACAACAACAAGACCTAGAGAAGCACAAGGATGCAAACAATTGGAGGCACCACAGTCTTTTCATTCCACCTTCAAGCGTGGCCCCATTTCTGAGCATTTTAGATGTGGTTGTGCCATGTGGTGGGAGATGCATGTCGAAGCATACCGAGGCCTTAGCTTGGCTGTTAGACATTATTCAAATTTTACTTTGCCACTCTGCTTGAACCTACAATCATGTATGTCATACTCTTTTAATGTACAACAGAGGACTTAGCATCCCTGACATGAGCCTAATGCAAGCCGTAACAGACAGAGAAGACAAAATACGTGTCGTGTATCACAATTTCTACCGCGGATAACCCTCCTAAAACCCACAGATCTTTGTGGTAATGGGTTTTCTCAGTAAACATATGCTAAAATCTGTTCTAAATGTTGTGTAGATCATGGTTGCTTGTTGTAAATGGCATAGTTAGGGGCCTTATGATGTGTATAATGTCTGCTTTGTGGAAATTGACCTATTCGAACATGCACCTAAAGGCTATTTTAAGTACAAATTGAACATAGTAATGGCTAAACAATGACACTTTTGTAAGTGGTGGAAGTCCTTTATTATTCATGCCTTAACATGTTTGCATGATTTGGCCCAAAAAGTATAAATGTGTCAGGTTTTAATCTGTTTGTATTTGCCCCAAATCATCAGTTCCATAATTATGTAATATTACAAATATACCTATAAAGATGCACTTTATACAGTTTTATGTTGGTGTGTGAATGTGTGTGTGAATGGGTGAAGGAGAAAACACTGTAAAGCGCTTTGATTGCCGCTGAGGTAGAAAGGCGATATTTAAGTGCAGTCCATTTATCATTATTTACCATTTTACTGTCACTCATGTTCTACCAAAAAAATACTACGTCACACTACATGGCTCACACTGGTGATAGAAAACTGTACTTAACTTGAACTAAACATGCTTGATGATGTCACTGTAGACTAGAGAGTACAGCTATAAATATTTTTGCCAATTAAATAATTGGTTTGATTAAGTTTATGAGAAAAAAAATCTAAAGTATTTGTTGGATTTTGGACAAAACAAGACATCTGAGGATGCCATCTTGGGCTTTGTGCAACACTGCTTGACATTTTTCACCATTGTTCTGACTTTCTATAACTAATAATTCATTAGAAAGAAAATAATCCAAAAATTACTTCAACTAAAGTAATGATTAGTTGCAGCCCCAGTCCATTATATGTTATGCTCACATGATATATGGTATCTTTACTCATCCACCTCTTAATTGTGCACCAAACCCGAGGGTAATCATGGAATATATAATGAACGACGGCCTGCAGTCACCTGTCTACTCACACAATTACAGTCTAGGTCTTCATCCACCCAGGCCTTCTGTCTATCCCCAGTGTGTCTGTCTGCTGCTTACAATTCAGATGATATTCTGCTCCACCACCTCAGTCTGGGCTTCCCCAGGCCAAAATCCTGCTTCACAGCAACACACAGTCACACACAGTCACACGCATGCAGCAGCTAAGGCTCAGTTGTAGCCCAATCTCTCTGGCTCACTGTAAGCCACAGAGGATATTCCAGCCAGAGCCTGGACTTAGCCACCGCATCATCTCAGAAAGCACACAAAGAAGTCCAGTCCACACAGCAAACCTCAGACGATGGCCATGAGGACAGCTGACGTCACCATCGTGGTAACAAGTGGCTACTTGGGCAGGAAAAGTAATACAATAAAACCTGTAAAATGCTGGAGAAACTATGACTCAAAATCAAACACCATCACTCTAAATTGGAATTTTCTGGTTCCTTGTAGATTGTCAGGGCGAACAACAGGGCATGTTAGAGCTTTAATACTGTAGGTAGGATATTAGCATAGGCAAAAATAAATCAATTAAAAATGCAGATATGTGGCTGATGTGATATGTAAGAGCATAAAAATAACTCAGGCCTGAAAACCACAGCACATGCACGCACACAAACACATGGAGAGATGGACTGATGCTGCCACGGGCAAAAGAAGCAAAGCGCAGGTGTGACGAACATCCAGAGTGTTGGTACCGGACTGAGCAGGAAGTCAAGGGGCAATTGGAAAAAGGTGACGAGAATCAAAAAACAGAGGCTCAAAAGGTTGGCAAAAAATAAATAAAAAAATAACAAGAAGAACAGTTTGCATCTGGATAAATAAAACCATAAAAAAATAGAATAAATTTCCTTTAGATTGTATTTTGAGAGAGACTGAGGGTGTATATGCACTTTTTTTTTTTTAAACTGAAGGAAAAACCATAGCTTTTTCATATTTATTAATAACATTACAATGGATAGTTAATTAAAAGTTATTTCTAGGGCTACATACTAGATTGTTTCAGCCACGTTGCAGGAGGTCCAGTGTGAAGTGAGGCAAACTAACTCAAAGACATCACGTAACAACTATTTCTGCTTGATACAAAAAGAAAACTCGCACAGTTCTCATTTCCCACGACTAATCCACAACTGAAGTCTAACAGGGAATAATTTACTCAGCTTAATTGATCTTGGATATACAGTTTGTTTTATTTAACTTATTTGTGCAGGCATCACACAAGCACAGAAAAGGGAGTGGGGGAATTGGAAAAGTAACACTGAGAAGTTAATATTTGGTGGGAAAAGGAAAATGCAATGTCAGCTGTATGGAATAATTTTGACCAAAAACGTGCTCTGTGTGCAGTCTTGAAATTGTTGCCACCACACAAGGCAGCATGACTAATTTATTTGACCGTTTAAATCCGCAACAAAAAGCTCTGCAAGGTGAGTAAAAAGCCAGAAGTGAATGTCATCCAAAGAAATAAACTATTTCAGATTCCCTTGCCAGTGTTGCACCATATGCGAAAGCTTCCAAACAGCAGAGAGAAATCACCATAATTATCAATCTGATGACTCATGGTGTCATTTAATGGAGTTTAAAAACATGATCCAGTCACTTGACGAGTGGCACCATCAGGCGCCTACTTTTCTCAGGTTGCGTCCCACAGCTGTAGGAGGAATCCAAGTGACGTGTAGTCCAACAGCACAATAAAGCTTCACATGAGTCTGACTGTCCAGTTTATTAAGGACGACTTCCAACTGAAAAGTCACTGTTTGCAAACAGCATTTTTCCCAGATGATCATACCAGTGAGAACATTACAGCGGAAATGACAGAAGAGTTGGCTGCTTAAAGACGTCAAGTCTGTGTAACACTGCAGTGAACATGAAGTGAATCAGGCAGCAGTGCTTTGGCCACAGAGCGCATCTCGCAGTTGGTAAATTATATTCACGCTCTATCTGCTAAGCTGTTATTTGGAATATACATTGCAGAAAAATAAAACATCACAATGTAATTTTTTTTTTGCAATTTAATGCCACATTAGTACATTGAAATGTTTCCACAATTGTTTCTACCCTGGCTGTAACTCAACAAAAACAAGAATAAACCCAGAAGATTTGTAGCACAAACTTCCCCAATGAACAGCCCACTCAGTGTACTGCTTATTCTCTGCCATCCTTCCTAACAGAGTTTTAAAAAGCTTTTACTAAAAATAGGTAGCAAACCTTGGTATTTTTTCGGTTCCGACTAAAATACTCCCATCACAAAAGGCACATGAGGCAGCAAAACAAAGTCTATTTGGGTGTGTTTACGTTGCTGATGAGCACTAAACACAAAGTGAGGTTGATGGGAAACTAAAAACTTGAATCTGTCAGTGGACGCCTGCAAATGAAGCAGTCCAGAGCTGGAGACTGAGCATCCATCAGTAGCTCCACTAATACTGACAGACACGACAATCTGCAGTTTTCAATTATGGCACTGTCAAGCGAAGAGAGGCTTTGTCAGTGGACACAAAGCTTGCTAGCATGAAAACCCTGTCGGCCCTGTGTTTCGACGACATTATTCTAAGCTCCGTGTTCCCCGTTCATGCGGCTTTCGCCGTATGGCAGCCCTAGGCGCACTTTGCCATTCATTCTCTGGTGGGAGGCGATATGACAAGCCAGTGTGTGGGCAGGCAGGTGGCACCTCCAGCGGCTACTGCTGTCAGCGTGCTGGCCGCTATCACCGGCAGCCAGACATTCAGACGCCATCACGAGCAGTCAGGAAAACATCCATCATAATCCCACATCTGACAGGCCGGTGTCCTGACAGGCGCTAGATGCTCGATGAACCGAGTCCAGGACGATGTGCTTCCAAAGAAAAGGCACTCAAGATTTTATGTAATGACTGAAGCTGGAGGTTCATTCAAGCAGATACATGGGTAAGATATTAGATTGGACAGTTAAGATGTCATATTGACTGTACAAAAAAAAAAAAGAGCAAGGTTTCTGTTGTAGATGCTTGCTGGCCTTTTTTGTTTTTGTTGCTTTCAAACAGATCTTTTACACTAACAGCCAGATAGTATATACAACATGTGTGCAGACAGCTTAGGCTGTTCATGTGATGGAGTTGATGTAGTGTAAACAGGAAGAGAACAGGCCCAGCTGTTAGACAGAGAGAGAAGAAGGGGGAGGCTGGACCGACCAGCTGGGCTTCCCTGCTGATAGTTTCCCCTCCCAGGGGCAGTGAACCGCACAGCTAGAGATGCTGTTTTGATTTGATTTGATTTATCTCATTATTTTTGGTGACATCTTTCTCAGAAAGAAATTTGGAGGAATTTTATCATTTACCAATAGCTAAAAAAAAAAAAAAAAGAAAAGAAAAAGGGAAGAATGATAAAAAAAAAATCTATCCTCAACTTTTAATTTGAAAAAAAATGTGTCGAGTTACATCTCTGTTTCTTGCTTTTGTATGTCACTGTGACAATTTTTAACTCCCTGAACTTCATCCAACATCTTCTAACCTCGAGTTAACACCACAAGCGTTGATTCAGTAATTTTAGTATTTAGTATTTTCAGATTTCTCGGTGTTTGGACAGCACAGCTTTGCCACTACATGCTTCAAATAGAGTAACATCAAAATCAAGGTCATCACAAGTAGGGGTGGGCTACAGAAACCTGGTATTCATGGGCCCCGGCGCTCAATTATTAAACACTGGAAGGCCAATAAGCTCCGACGTTATTGGTTCTGCTTTTAGCACTGCAGAAATTACAATAGACTTCCTAGTTAATATTGCTACAGAAACTTCATCTTGCACATTTTATTGCACCAACTCAGATTCGTCTGCAATGCGTATTTGCCCCTCCAAGAAGATTCTCTCTGGTCGTGGCATCATCCAAACTATTTTCACCCCTTCTGTAGCTGAATGCTGGCACTGGTAGAAGAAACACTTTCATGCACAAAGAGAGGAAATAAGGGAATTTTACCTCTGTGCTTGTGTTGTTTTACTTTTTTCTCTTAAATAACAAAAAGAATCAATAAGACTATCAGTAAGAGTAGTCGTAACATTAAAATCTGAAGGCAAAGATTGTGGCAGCAGGGAGACTAATTCAAATGTGTAGCCAAGCTATCCAACAGCGAGTTTGAAGCACATGTTATCTTTGAACAATAGCTGAAACTACATCACGTATCAGAGCTAGAAACTGTATGCCAAACTTTTTTCCCTTTCAGATTGCAGCATTATCACGGTTTTATTTTTGCACAGGAAAGATTTCTTAGTCCCTCTGCTTCTTGCCATTGTTGTGCTGTTTCCATAGAGGCGCAGGACTTTATATTGCAGTTAAAAATGAGTCAACAGTGAGTAACAATATGACTGGAGCAAATAAAAAAAAAATAAAACTCAGAAAGTGCTCGGGGTCCAGAAGGTTAATAAAAAACCAAGTGTCTGCCAAGCTTCCAAGGCAAACCTTAGCAGCATGCTGATACACAGACATGTACTGATACATGGCAAGTAATTATATTTACACCTTAGGAGTGTGATTACTGAGGCTATACATGTGTAATGTGGGCGAGTTCACTGCTAAAGCTGCACACTAATATGGAGACAAGCCAGCACTGAGTTATGGAGAGTTAATTAAAGACAAAGACTTAGTGTCAAACTACCCTTCATATAAAGAGGAGGAGGTGATGATACACATGCATGCTTTAAAAGTCCGACAATGTTGTTTTATGTTTTCTTTCTCACAAGCTTTCTCTCTGCTGACGCACAGACCTGCAGCCTTGAGTGCGTACTGGCTTTGACAGAGACTCAAACCAGGAGCAGCCTGATTGAAATGAGGTGTCAAACTGTTTTAACAGCTCTTCAACAGTCTTTCACCTCAGGGTGGCTCACAGGCTCATCTCTGCAGAGTGCTCAAGCTTCACACAGACGCACACCAAAAGCTCTGATGTGGCTTTTTTTTTTTTGTGTAAAGGAAGAGAGTGTTTGGTTTGGAGGAAAAAAAAAAAAAAACAGTCATATGTCGACTGTTAGAGCACGAGATCGAACTTTGCTAAACAGCGTTGTGCAAAATTTAACTCCAGCTGACACGCTCTGGTGGACACTTCAGTGAAGTGTTCGGGTATTTATATAACAAACAAACCCTCGACGATAGCGTGTCTCAGTAGCTCTTTGTGTTTCTGTTCAAATACAGCTCACCACTTGTGTAGTAGATGGGGGACTACCATTCAAAGGCACTGCAATGTTAGTTTCAGAATAAGTGCATATACAAGGCTCGCCAAAACAACTTTGAAAAGCTTCAACACAACGGTTTCATGAGGGCTTTGCTGATAAATTCTGTTTCCTACCATTTCCAATGTATTTTGTAACATACATATGCAGCTGACAGACTTGAGGTTTAAGTCTTTTTTTTTAACTGCTTGCGATTTAAATCTCACTAACTGGTGAACTGCTCTGTAATGTGTAACACTATCATTTTCAGTAATAGTACATAAATATATTCACTTTTTATTATCATACACACACATTTTTTTCCTTTTTTTGCATCGACAATGTATAGAAAGTACATTACATGGATATACCTATTAGATTATTTAAAAATGGATGTCAGCTGAAAGGAGTTTCAATATTCACAAACAGTCATGATACTAAATTATCACTAAGATACATGTTAGCCAGAACGTCCATCCATTATCTATACACCGCTTAATCCTCACTCGTGGGGCTGGAGTCTATCCCAGCTGACTTAGGGTGAAGGCAGGGGACACCCTGGACAGGTCACCAGTCTATCACAGGGCTACACTTAGAGACAGACAACCAAGCACATTCACACCTACGGACAATTTAGAATCACCAATTAACCTCAACATGTTTTTGGACTTGTGGGAGGAAGCTGGAGAACCTGGAGAGAACCCACGCTGCACGCAGAATGATCCCAGATGTCCTCACCGGGACGCGAACCAGCAACTTTCTTGCAGTGCTAACCACCGAGCCACCTTGCAGCCCTTTAACCATAACATTTTACTGTAATTAAAGAAAAAAAAAGTTGATAATGATCAAGTCCTGATATTTGAGACAGATTGAGTAACTGATAAAAATACAAATATATCATTGTTTTTTTGTTTCCATACCAAGCAACATTTCATTCTGCAGCTTGTCAGCCAACAAACTAAAAATTAGCAATAAGCAAAAGACACATCTATCAGGCAGATTTATTGATCAAGCTCTTATATAAATCCTCTTCAGCACCTGGGATCAATAAAATTTTACTACACTTCACCTTACAACTTAAGTCTTTATTTTTGTAGTTGTGGCCATCATCTGTAGCAGTAATAATAAAGATGTAATAGTAATTTGCTAAGATCTTAAACGCATTTACAACCTTATTTGTATCATTTTAGGTTTGACTTCATCGCTCCATTTTACTGCATTTTTTTATACGTCCATTACAATGAAACTTTATTTTGAAAAATGCAATAAGCACAGGTTGTTATGATAGTCGTGACTGTTTTATAGCTAAAGAGCCACCTGAATCTTGAAACTTTTTCGCAGGGAAACAGCTTCCTACAAAGCTCCCCTTAGGTTTTCTGCCACCACTCAGCAAAGTGAAAAAACACATTTTCATTCTTCTGTTAAATGGCCTCTACTTTTCCCTCGAGTTTTCTCCGTCAAACAGGTTTTGAAAACTCACTTGTAGAAATCTACCATGGCCTTCACACACACACACTTTTTAAAACTAGGTCATGAAAATTCAACTTCGTTTTTTTGGCTGTAAGTTGCGAAGTAGGACAGTTGTGGACTGAAACCTTAGATTAGATCTAGCAAATCACAACTCAGTCTTTCATCTGTTGCATGTAAAGATTCAGCATTGTGCATCTTGAGAGGCCACTTTAAATTTCATATTTCGCCGGTGGTTAAATGACCTTCAGCTAAGTCGGAGTGTGAGTTTGTTGCTCACATTAGCAGCATTGTGTCGCCTCAGGTTTTGTCTGTCGCTAACAAGGGCAGCAAAGCTTCCACTCAGGATGCCGTCATCATTTATCCAGCCACGTCTTCCTGGATGCTCACTGCATTGATTTCACATTTATCCCATGAGGGCGAGTCGGCAGAGGGATAATGAGAGTATTGATCCTCTCGACAGATTACTGTTGATGAATGTGAGTGTTTTAACCCTCGAATTATGAAATTATTCACCTCAGGGAACTGGGTGCTATTTGCTCGATATTCTCAGCGAAGTAAATAAATAGTGACTGAATGGATGTTGTGGATGAATTCAATCCGATGAGTTCCTGATAAATACAACCAACGAGGAGATTACATTGCCTGGCTTGACTTTGGCCAAACAGTGTTTTGATTCATTGTCACTGATTGCACTTAGAAACAACAATTCAAAAATAAAATCAATCCTGCTGTGATTTTTATGCAGTCTGTCCTGAACATACAGTCGAAGTTTATATTGTGAAAAAATTAGTGATGGTAAAATAAGAATCAAAAGCAAGGATAGGACTAAAACTGAGCATTCGATTAATATTCTTATGATTTGCTATTCTAAAACAGTAATTTAGAGAAGCGATGAGTCGATATGCTGCACACAACAGTTTAGATCACCCAATAAATGCTGCTGCCTTGCTATAAAATGTTGACTGAGGGAGAACATTCAGCGCAAATGACGTCTAGGGAGAATTTTTATTGCTCATGTTGGAAACACTGCTTAGCATTACTGACTGACAGGTCAATAGTTCCTATGAATGCTACATAGTCAATGTTCTTCTGACAATAAAATCTGGTCATGGGAGCAGAAAAAATAAACAAAACACTAATCAAAGAAATGTAAAGATTGCCTGGCAGATGTAAAAGTACATTATTTTTTCATTTTACTTTCTAAAGAATCACATTTTGTGGAACTAAAACTTTAAAAGGTTTGTTGATGAGGTGACAATAGTGTTCAATTTCTAGTGATTCAACTAATATCTACCATTCTGTTGACAACCTGTTGCAAAACTAAGCTGCTGCTGCTGTCACAGATTAACATAGTTTATACTGAGAGCCACTGATCTTTTCCTTTCAAATAAATGTGCAGCATAGTTTCTTAAAAACATGCGAGCATTCAACCAGGTGCCATCTTCAACGCTGTATGTTCAGCACATACCGTGTAGCCTTTGCCCTTTAAGGTGCTCCTTTTTTCCATCTTGTTCTACCAAGTCGGATTTGTCCAAAGATCTGATGAACTGCTTTATTGCACTAAACAGGAAGAGGGCGCTTTTCCGCCTACACAGATGGAACAAGTGCTTTTAGAGTTGCTCTTAAGGGCAGATGGTGAAAGGAGTAAAAGGCCACGTGAAAGAAAAAAAATATCTGTTTATGTGTTCAATATGAGAGAGTCAAGAAAACCAGACAGATTTGAAAGTAATGAAAAATCAAGGGATGTCAGCTGAAGGGGAGAAGAGGGCAGGTGCAGGAACGGAGAGCAGAGAGTCTGAGGTGAATATATTGAACTGGTAGTGGTGCATCTTATGAGGAGGGGGGGCAGAGGAAAAGTGAGCTGAATCAAAATATAAATGAGTAGATATGGAAATAACTATGCAAAGAGACGAGGAGTCAGGAGTCAGCGACTTTGAGATTTCTCGTGTTTCCTTTCAGCTTTATTTTCTATGCAGCCATTCAGAACTGGAATAAAAACAAGTAGAAGGAAGCTTGCTTGGTATTGCCCAAGAAACCAAACACACGATTTCCATCTCTACCTGTTTACAGTGCATTCCTTCTGAGATGCGAAATATTTATAGAAAATGTTCTCACTTTGTTACCCCACCTCCCCCCCCCGGACTCTGGTTCCTCTTTACACTTCTTTGCTTCCTGCTCTCAAGGGAGTGGAGATGGAGCGGTGGAACGAGCTGAAAGCCGGTGAAGCACTACAAGCCTATCTGTCGTTCTGTCTATGGAATGGATGTCTTTATCTGCTGTTCTGCACGGCTGCTTACCATCTCTGTCTGCCTGTCAATCCAGGATCCAGAATCTGAGCCTGCACCGGATACTGGCCTCTGCTAATGAGTATTTTTACTTGTAAATCAATGCTCCAATAATTGGGAGTAGTGAGCTCATAGCCATGTTTTCAAAGCAACGCGGGATGCTTAATGAGGTGTTGCTTTCCCTGATCTCTTAATGATGTTAAATGATAAGCTGATCTTTTAAATCAGTGTGGACACTGTTTATGCATAAAAGTCTGATGGAGCACTGATTCCTTTAAACCAACGCACCTGACAGGAAGTAATATATCAGCAGTCTACGCTATCAGAGTAAAAGTACCGACGCTTTCACACATTAGCCGCTATGTAGGCACTAAAAAACCAACAAGTCTGATGTACTACAACATATCTGCCAAGCTAATAACATTTGACAGAACATTTGAAAAAGCATTTTAACTTTGTCTGCAAAAAATGTTCACTTTGTTCAACAGTGTCTCTCATTTTGGATGCACAGCTTTTAATAACAGGCTTCTATATGTAGAAATCAGTTTCCATCAATATGTTTTAGACAAATCATTTGATGATTTCTATGTTGATGGAGCCCTTCAACAAACTTCAACTAAATCAACCGTCCCAAAAACTTGTTTTTTAACAATATCTACAGGGCTGTTGTTTCAGCCCCTGAGCTTCTCTGTTAATTTACCCTCAGTGGCATCACATAGCATCATCTCATGAGGACATGAGAGGATATTCTCTCTTCAGAGTCCCTCCTTGTCACCTGTCAAAACATCACGGTGGCAGGATACAGAATTAATGAGGATCTATGACAGGATATTCTTCTCCAGGTTCACTCTTTGTCTCAGATTTACCCTGATATTAACCCTGTTTCCAACAAATGTCAACTAGCTCCTGCCTCACAGATTCCTATATTTTGGTCTCTCCAATCTCTTCATAACATTGGTTCAATATCTTTGAAACACTGTCTGCGGTACGTCAGATGCCCTTTGATCCAGCGGCATCAATATCACTCTTTAGGGTAATACCAGGTACAGTGGCCCTGGCTATTCAGTTATTATGATCGCCTTTGATGTCATATTCTCTTTTATTCTCATTTTCCCTTTAGATAAGATTAGTCATATCTCATCTGTAGCTATGACAACTAATTTCGCAGTTTACCTTTAGGACTACGTTTCTGGAGGGGGTGTTAGTATGTTTCAAAAAACATGTAAAAACAATTTGAGAAACTACTATTTATGATTGGGAATAACGCCTATTAAAAATAAAAGAAGTGAATGAAGCCACGTTTACTTTTGTTTCCCAGTTCAAAGACAAGGAAACAATGTGCTTTTCAAATTTAGTAAGTCATTGGCAATGCAGAAAATGATTACAACTCATCTCTTTTTGCAGACAAAGTTAATTCATTCTTTGAAAGATGTGCAAAAAAGTGGGTAACTATGTACAACAGCGGGATGTCATCTGCATAACTATGGATGCTCGAGCTTTGTGCTGCTGTCAAATGGTGACATACTAACTGAAATGGAGTGTGTAGTAACGACACAAAAACACTCCTTCAACGATTTAGACAGAGTTTTTTAAAATTCCCAGTTCTTGACAACCTAATACAGCGTGATAGTATTGGTTTTGTCTGCCTGGCTGCTTCTTTACACATGTGACAAACGTGTCAAAGACCACAGGGCTTTGGGTTATAGTAACATCTATTTTTAGCTGTCTGCCTCCTCCTCATCTGCTCATGCAAATTAGTCTAGATAATGGCAGGCTCATTCAAATATAAACCGGCGCCTACCCTGTTGAGAAACCATCAACAACATGGGGTATTCATCAATGAGACTCATAAATACAAGAGGGAAGTGAAGGGATTATATGGAAGGTTTAAGAGACATAATAACAGCAACTAACAAGAGTTGTACTGGATACAACAGCAGCAGAAGAACTGGAGGCAAAGGGAGGACTGAGCATCAACAAAACAAAAGCAATGAAAGACACAAAGGAAAGAGGCACAACAAGAGAATCAATTTTGTGCCGAAAGTGACCATTAAATATATTTAGTGTGCTTCCACCCTCCTGTCACTTACAGCTGGAGTGGTGACACGCTAAGTAGTCCTTAACTGCACTGCACTATTTAGCGAGACAATTCTTGTCTGAGAAATAAAAGTAGCTTATTGAGGAAAATCACATTTTTTACATGACGAGTAGGCAGTATGATTACACATTTAGTCCCAATGGGACATTTTATATCTGTTTTCAGTCCGAATTTCAGTTACTTCAATGCCCAACTAATAAAACAGAAGATATTAGTGTGTAACAGCTCTATCAGTATTTAAATAAGCAACCTAATATGGTGTTATGTCGCCTCTGAAGGTGTCTTGTGGAATTATGCACCAAAAAATTGATCCTCTAAATCCTGGAAATTGTGAGGTGGGGGATTCTCCTCAATCAAATCTTGAATCAGGTAATACTGTTGCCATGAAGGGGTGTATGTGGTCGAGAACAAGTTTTAGGTTAAAATGTGAACGTGGTATGTTGTTTTTTTAATAGTTTTGAGATCAACAGGTTTTCTGTACCCAAAAAAGGAAAAAAAAGAGCCCAAGCACATTTTTCATATACATGGCACCTAGAAAATTAAAATATAGAAACAGAGTATACAGTATTAATATAATATACAGTATATATAAATCTATGACAGTAATATGAGGGAAGATTTTTGGTTTAGTTCAGAAACAATCTCATCAATAAAAAAGAAAACAAGAGGAATTTATTTTAAAGCTAGCTTTGAGTATTTGACAGTTTTTGAAACTAAGCATTTCAGACATAAACATTAGCCCAACGCCGACATAAACACCATATACAGTACGAAATTAACACATTTTCTTAAAACCAGTCACCAAATGTATTCACAACCACCCGATCATCATAATTTCATTAATATATACAGCAAAGTCACACACACATACCACAACGCTAAACACTTCTATGTTCCTGCAAATGTAACACTGAATAACCTCAGTCCCTGGGTATGTACTCTCTAAATTACAATGTCATGAAAGGGCTAAAGAGAAACCTAAATTGCAAGGAATTTTGTGCCAGTTTTGCAGGAGGTTTTACAGCAGGCAAAGGGCCTGAAGGTGAAAAGAAGGTTACTGGGTCAGAACAGAAGCATCACACAGCTGTTTCTGTGGAGGCCTTCGGGGGAGAAATTGTTCTTTCAAGTACGCCTTAAAAACACGAAAGAATTTAAAACTCGACATATTAAAATGTTTCAAATGCCACCTCTTGTAGCAAATAAACATTCGCTACACAGAAATCTATCCGCACTGGAAAGCCAGTTGGCCGACTGCCTGCCTGCAGTTTGTGTTGTGATGGAGCATAAAAAAGGAGGCAACTCGGAAAATCCCTCTCTCTTTGCTTTTAGGCTGAGTGCCCACTGAAAGGGTCGACCCCTTAAATCTCTTCTCCTTCTTCTAACCTGGGACTGGAAAAGAGCTTAAATAAAACTGAAAAATCTAAAAAGGTTCCTCTCCTGACACCTAAAGTGCAGAGAGAAGCCTGTGAATGGTACTGAGGTTTTACAAAAACAAAATGGGGTGACAAATTTGAATCAGCTCACAGACACTACCTAGCAACCAAGATAAAGACGATGAAAACTGACTTGACGACAATGTGGCAGACATGCAGCCATTGTTTGTGAGAATGTTGTGGGCCTATTAGGGACAAACCTGTTGTTGTTTTCTTATTCCAAGGCAAGGCCACATTCATACAAGCCGCATTTCATCTTGTTAACATGTTCATATTGTGTTTTTGTTTGATGGAAGATACATCATAAGAAAATAAACAGTCAACATCATGGATGAGCAATTTCACCTTAAAACTGTTTTGGATTCAGACAGCCAGGGTTCCATATGTAACAAATCTAAGGAACTAATCCTTTCAGCTCCGATGCTGAAAGATGGCCGGAATACTCCACTATTACAACTTGCCATTAAGTGAGCAGAGTTGTAAAAGAGCTGGTGTGCTCAAGCTGCAACAAGCAGCAGATTGTTGGGTGTTCAGTTATGTATCAGCCATTTTAAGGTATAAAAGGAATATTTTACATGGAAAATCTTCTAAATATGTAACTTTTATGGGTATTTAAGCGTTTAGTCAATGACCAGAGAGGGAGGCAACAACCACTCTGTCCCCATGATTCCTTGTTAAAAGAAAAAACTGCTATAAATAAATTAGGAAACTATATTAATTCAGCATTGCTGTTTTTTATTTTTATTTTTATATTCTGCACTATATACAGTATACAGTCCCACAGACACTCACAGAATAAACACAACATCCACCATACAGAAATCTCTTGTTTCAGCATATCCTCTTAATGCCAGCAGCTTTAATTCGTATAAGTGATTATAAGGGAGCATCCGAGCATCTTAATAATGCTGATCTGGGGTTACACAGAGGTTACGGAGATACTTACTGTTCTGAGTTGCAGCAGAGGAAAATCTGTGGCAAGTCTTGCTGTGTCCTTTCAGACATTTAAGAAGCACTGATGTTGTTTATATATTTAATTTTGAGTTTATTGTCTGATCTTATTTTTAAGCAAAACTTCTGCGTATTCTTCAGCTACTATTTTGTTAACTTTCTTGTTCGCTTGTATCTGTAAGAAGATGCCCACATTCCCACAACTTAAGCATTTTCAAAGCCATTTTTTGTATGAACACTGTCGGGTACAAACTGTATGAGGCTGAAAATGCCACAGAAAGTGGTGAGGCGCATCATTTACGGAAATTTGGTCGACCTCAAACCATTAGCTGACAGAAAAATAAAAGTGTTTTAAGATAATCTAATCAAGTCCATCTACGAAAATGTCGAACATTTTTCTTTTTCCAACAACTCAGAATTTTCTGCTATTCTTATTTCTGCAAACAATTAATTAAGAAAATAATCAGTTTAGTTAAAGCTCTAGACTGTGGCATTAACAATGTTGAGTTGATTAGAAACTCTACGCTGTTTACCGTGGAAGTGCAAGAAGTCCTGATCGTAACATAAATGAGATGTCTTTTCCACTGAAGTGCAGTTACCAAAAGATGATTAACGCTATGGCGACAATCTTCCCCAAAATCTAGGCTGGACATCTGCCAACCCATCAATGCATGTCACATTCCTGTTTTTTCCTTGAGTCTCTGCAAGCCTGTGCCTGCTTTAACATAGGCAGTAGCACTAACTGCCCTAAAAAAATGCAAACAACCAGGCGTGAAAGCACATTCCAGTGTATTTCAGGGAACTCTTACGAAACAGAAACAGCGGTTAAGAGCTGCAGGCAAATAGCTGGTATTGCATCCCGCCGATCAGGGTTTAGGGGATTGAGGTAATCAACAAAACTCTAGAAATAACACGTGTTTGTCCTCCAATGCAACTCTGTAACTGCTACCACTAGTTTTCCCATTTGCATGTGTGGTGAATGCAGCCTCTTCAACAGCATGGCGTCATTGAGCTGCTGCCAGTCCCTGTGAGTTTTGGGTGATCCTGCCAAAACATACGCAGATATACAGCAAGTCTCGTTGAATATAGGGGGTTTTGCCGTGTAAACGCATGGCAGAACATGACCTGCCTGTCAAACCCCAGGCACATATGGCTCTGAGAACATCCCCCGCAGGCGACCTTTATTTACCGCCGCCCACACACTCTCACATCTCTCACTTTCATCTTTTTTGCTCCAACGTTATTCTTTTCATATTTAGTTTTGGTCATTTGAAGCTTTTTCTATATCTGAAGCGTTTTTCCTTTTTATCTCCTCTTTCCCTATCATCATCATCTCGGCATTACCATTGAACAACATGTATCTCAAAATAAATATGAGAAAAACACACTTTGCGAACAGCTTTTATGGGAACATGTCTGTGCCTACTTGATTTAGCGCTGGACAATGTGTACTGAATTGCCATATGACAATGTTTACAGTGAAACACTGCAATGACTCGTCTCAATGCCATAAGCTCATTTAAGTCCTACTGGAAAGTATAACAGAATGTCCTGACGATGTTTTGCTTGAGGAAACAGAAGTATGAATGAATCCTCAGAAGCCAGCGATGGAAGCATGCGCCATTTGACTTCATGTTCACTTTCTTAGTTTTATAATGCATCAGGGAATAGTGTTGCTTTCTTCACTGACTAGAAAAACGTCTTGATGGTTAGGACTGCCAAAGCAGGGCAATAAAGCCTCTAGGCTCTAGCTGAGCGATCACTGGAACAATCGGATGTTGTTCAGATCCTGGCACATTTATAATGCCAAATGTATCAGCTACACTTGCTTCCCATTCAGTCCATTCAGAACAAACCAGGGGTATCTCATCGGTTCCACAACTGACGTAATGGAAATTGCACATAATTTAAGCGAGGGGGAATTTTATCTTAATGGCCAGAAGTTTTGTTCCTATAATAGTTCACATTTCCCACAACATTGACATCTTTTGCATAAAGCCCTATCTTCTTGGTAACATCTTCTTTCTCCTTGCAACACAGGCTCTTGGTTTCTTTTTTCTACTTTTTTTACTTCCATCAAGTGTATGCTTTTTTTCTTCTAAACCTGATTATACAGACAAGATATGCAAGCATAGAGAGAGGGGAAAATATGCAACAATGGCCCCTAGTTGATGCATTTTGAGTACATGTGGATTGTTACCACGAGTCAACCATGATGCCGTCAAACAGATCAGTTGTAACCACAACGCAACACGACTGCCTTGGTGTGCTGCAGCGTTTGCCAGTGTGACATGTTCTAACCCGACAGCTTCAGCAAAGAATCGGACTTGCTGCTTGCCAACACCCGTGTTGCACACAAATCATAACTGACAATTCCGATTGCCAAAAATTGGTGCCTTTTCTTCAAAGACATAATCATTTCTTGCATTACAAAAATTCAGCGAGTCGTCTGAACCCCAAAACCCACCAGAAAGCTTGAAAGGCATGTTGTCTTTTGGGGGGGAAAAATGCCCTGTGATATTTAATCAGCTCACTTTTATTCATGGCTCATTTAAAAGTTTGGCTACAGTTTGCCCCAGACACTGTTTAAAATAAATAAATAAGTAAACATAAGAAGCCATTAGTGACTCAGCTGTGACTTTTCGGCTGAGCCGAAAGGAGATAAGTATAGAAAATAAGTGTGCGGGATTGAGAGGATAAAAAGATCGAAAATATATCTGAGTCATGAAATAAATACAGCACAGTTCAAAAATAGTATAGAGAGCAAGTTGTCAACAAGTTGCTGGAACATGCATTCAGTATAGTCGTAGGTTTGATGAGCAAAAATGATCTAGAACCAGCATTTTTGGTAATTAGAACTTCATTATACTGCATAAACTAGTTCTTTCTCCTTCTAGCTATGGTTGTGCTGTTTCCACATGTCAGTGAAAAATTAGTCTACAGTGAGTAGAAATGTGACAGGAGCAACAAAAAAAAAATACCAATCAAATGTTTGTGGTCCAGAGGGCAAGTTTTTCACAGCTACAACATTTACAAATGCATGACCATGGCCCAGCACTTCTAAAGGTGCTTCTCTGAACAGTAGCTGTGCCTCATTAAGGCCCAGAAGCCCTTTATTTGAATCCTCCCACACATCACATCCTCTCTTGATCTGCTAATGATGGAAACTCCAAGGTCAAAGGTGCTTTACATCTACCCCGGCAAAGTATTTGCTCAGCTCTGAATGTTGGTGATTGTATTTTTGGATGTAATGTTCCAATTTCTTTTTCAGCATCAGCTCATTTAGATATCAAAGACACCCGTTTGTAGCTCCCGCATCAGTGAAACAGACAATTCCCCCGTCATCTTTCATCGAGTGTTTTCGGTGCTACAGTGTTTTCACGGTTTACCGCAAGCTGGGAAAAAATATTCAGATCTTATCCGGAACCCATTCATACAGACGTACAGTATTTGGATAAATGGATATGATTCACTTGCAATTTTGAATATGTAAGACAAACATAGTGTTCAGATAATAAAAAAAACAAAAAAAAGAGGGACGTTATGCTCATCTTTCTCTTACTGGCTTAGACATACTGTCAGAATACAATTGAAGTGTACAAGTGTGGGAGAATAAGAAGGAGGGAACTCCACAGAAACAAAAGGATCTACATAATTTTATGAATGAAAATAGATGTTTGATATGTAAATGAACATATTTCCATTCGCAGTGGCACAGAATCTACGGAAAGCTGTATAAATAAGACCCTGTAACTTTAAGCTAACTGCAACAACTACAATTAAACCTAAGTGTTCTTTTGTTTAGGGAAAAAAAACAAAAATCAGAGTGCAATATTTATCTCAAAGTAAAATTTCTTGCAACTATTTCTTTAAGCTCAAACTACACACTGACAAGTTGCACTTCTAAAACAGAT
The DNA here is from genome assembly GCF_000690725.1 of Stegastes partitus. Lineage (NCBI taxonomy): Eukaryota > Metazoa > Chordata > Actinopteri > Pomacentridae > Stegastes > Stegastes partitus. The sequence goes on from NW_007579269.1 coordinate 78,309, forward strand.
TTACACATCCAGGTAAAGCCAACAAACTTTTTTTTTCCCCAACTTGGAGTCATGAAACCATTCACTCTTCTTCCAATTTGGTCTCCACCATCAACTGACCAAAAAAAGGCACAAAATGCTTTACTATGTGAATGCATAAGAACTTTTATGTCCAGATCGCACCAAAACACCAACACAGCAATCTGTAACAACAAAACAGAGCGCTCAAGGAGGCTGCCAATCTTCGTAGAGCTGACTGGAACTGCAGTTTCTGACAAACAGCAGTATGACTATTACAAACATCTGTTTGAAACATTGTCGTTACAAAATATTGATCAGTGCAACTTTAAAAAAAAAAAACATTTCTTGCAGATGGAATTCAAGTCTTTGAACATTTGCACTGAACTCCCTCAGCGTCTATTTAATCATTTTCCCCCTGATTACTAAAAACCAGCACTTTCAAATGGTGTGCCCTACAGATCTACAAAATGATCCCATTTAACGTTCATTTATAATCACTCAGCCCTAATGATGAACTGCTCCGTTTTATGACGCCATGATTGCTAATTAAAATGTCTATCTGAGGAAAGATTTCCAACACTCCAACTGTTACAATAAAACAACGCGGCAATGAAAAAAGCAAATTGTTGCCGGCTTCTTCTGTGGCTGATGCCTCTTAGTCACCATCAGTTATGTCTTTTACAGATGTTTCATTGCTAATTGCAGCTATTTCGTCATGTCTGGCTGACACTGAAGTGCTCCTTGTGTGGTGCCGATTTTCCTTTCGTGAGCATTCTTTTTCCTCGGGTTAAACATTTATTCCTTCATCTCGGCCGGAAGATTTATCACCTGCTGCGTGCTTTATCTTTTTGTTCCCCTCTTGCCTCCCTGCCAAGTAAAACAAGCTGGTTTGGCTAAACCTTTTTCTCTCTCTTATTTGTTCAGTTTTGTAGCTTACCATAAAGTAAGTAGCAAACTGTGTTTCTTCATATAACTGAGCCTTTGTATAAACAAGCAGACGATTGTAGCACAGGTAGGATTCAGATCTTTAACTTCTTCTATAGTTGCAGCAAGTTCAGAGGGTCTGATTGTATTTTGTATCCCAAAATAAATGTCCTCGACTGGTTATGACTTGCCACAATTTTCCACCGTCTCTCTCATCAGCTCCACAAGTTGTGCTTCACACGTGAGTCACTGTTGGCCAGGAAAACAGTTTGTTTAATGAGTCAACTTGCTGGCTTGCACGCTTTGCTGTACAGAAAGGGGACTCTGTTACAAATTTCCATAAAGCTTAACCTCTGTCTAACATGTCCTAATTGTTGGAGGTTGAGAAGTCATTACTTGGTATTTAAAGACATGGGCAGTGTGTGTGTGTAATACGCATGGTGCAAAGAAATCACTTGCAGGAATTTAAATGAACCCTTGACCTCTCCTCAAAAAATGAACTTTTCAAAGAGAACTAAAGAGACACAGAGATTCACTTCTGGCACAAGTTTCCAAGTCTGTGTTCACGTTTGATCCAGGCTGCAAAGAACACACACACAGCAGGAAACGTGCTCTGATGCCAGACTTACATTAGATCCGCACATAATCCGATTCTTTCTATATGACTAAAAAAGGAAAGTGATCACTTTGATGGGAAAAGTGCATAAGCGTCACACACGTATGTAAGGAAAACCCTGGAAATTGATCATTTTTCCTTTAAGTTGCACCATGAATAAATGATTACACAGACACATGCAGTCAGGTCGTGTTAGCTGAACCGGGATCACGCTGTGCAGTTTCCCCACAGCACACTGAGCTCACTCGACTGAATCTGAACCTTCAGATTCATCTTTAATATTGCATAAAACTCAGCTGAAATTTTAACTCTCATGTGAGAAATATACCTGTGACCTGGCCAGACTAAAAATAATGTGCATCTATGTTTTCTGTAATAACAGGATAGAAAAACTCTGCAGCCCTGTAGAGGACCTTTAGTGATGGAACGGAGTTTGAAATGTGATCCGAACGCGCACAGAGAGACTACCACTTCCTCCTCCTAACTCCCAGCTGTCATTTGTCCAAAACCACTCTTGCCCTGGAGGGCTTTTTGACAGATGTAGACTGTGAGAGAAAACAAGGGCAGAAGAGGACGTAATCCAGAGTGGTTGAGAGCGAGGAGGAGGTGTGCGAGTCTCTGGCTGCGATGCAGTGACGACAGCACGAGACTGGGATTATAAACCCTGGATTACACACGCAGGCACATAAAAACACAAATCCACCATTGGATTTGGCCCAGGTTCTGTTTTCAGTCACTTTACCCTGAAACATCCCGCGTGAACAGGCTCTACATATCCCTATTTCATGTCGCTGTCATGCCATACATGACGGCTTCTCTCCAGATTACACAGCACAAGACGGAGCCAAATGGGTCACTTTAAATTAAGGGGCAGAGACACTGATTAATGACGATAATCGAAAAAACAATCTGTATTTGGGTCTTCGATCGTCAACAGCCACGAGGACTAGCCTTGTATGAGGTGTCAGAATGAAATCATGTTTTTTTTTCTGTGTTCAAGCAATAGCATCAATGTTGGAATAATAACAAGCATTCATCTCCACACAAACAAAACTCAATGCGAAGATAAGAGGGAAGAAGTGTGATAACATAGTGTGGGAAGAAATAGGTGGCACTATAACTATCATCATCTAGCCATAATAAAAACTGGTCACTGACTTGGAACAACATCGCAAACGCCTGGCAAGGGAAGAGTTTGACACAAACATGCACATTTATAGCAGGTAATGTAGATTTTTGCTTCCAGATCGGTCATTTCAGAACAGTCCGCTCCGTACTTGTGTACCATCACAATGACAAGTCTGGTTTAATAGACTTCTTTAACTCACTTCGGCCCGCGATTCCCTCCACAATAGCTCATCTTTCGTCTCATTTGTTTAACAGGGTGTCACCTCTGGCACCAATTTGCATTTCAGGAACACCGGCTTTCATACAAACTGCTGATCCGCAAAACCATTAAAACTACACACAGTCACGACGCACAAGTGAACATGGACACACATGTACGCTTCTTCCTCCCGTGTGGCTCATAGTGTCAATTTATAGAGGTGAGTCACCCTCAAGTGGAGGCGTTTAATCCTGACAGCGGTGTCACACAACCTCAATTATCTACTGCGGCTGCCGTGATCATTCCCCGACTCAAATCGAAAGGATGGGAAAGAAATTTGCTGTGTTTCATATGCAAACACGGCTGCAGCCATTGGTACGTATTTGAATAATAGGTTTTAACTTTTGTTTCATCTTCAGGTGATGCCACATCGGCAGAACTTTTAGCTTTAAATTTACAGTAAATGTAACAATAGTCAAGCACCGTTTAAGGTGATGCTCAAAGTAACAGCTGTGTATTAAGGTTATAGACACTAAGTACTTGCTGAGCGATTTAAATATACCACTAATGCTGTGTCAGTAGCAGATATGATATCTCAGTCCTCCTTTGGACATGACATGCAAGTCAATCAAAAGATTTATTTCTGTCTGTAGTTAAACTTTTGTTTTTGGGCTTTTGTCCCAAACCTAAAGTAAGCTACTGGGATCACATGTGGGAGAAAGCATCGTGTAGTTTGACCCAACTAGCCTAAAGATGTAGTCACAACACAAAGGCTTGAAGCAGCTAAAAGGAAACAAAAAAAATGTTAGAAAAAACATGTTCAGTACAACCAAACCTAACTTGGTTAAACTGATTTGGAAAACAAATCCGATTCAAAACTTCTCCCAGTCACATTTATGTAGATGACATGCTGTTCTTTGTGCTTACAAGAAACGCAGAAAGGAGAACTTAACCGAATTCATTTGAGCATGAAATCCAGAATATTTTTTCCTCGCACTCCCTTCTAAAGAAATGTGATTTCATGTGGGTTTTTTCCTGTGTAATTCCTGGAACTTGCTCATTCTACATTACAGCCTGTGACGATGAGCTTTCTGTATGCTGATAATCAGACTCAATTGTCATTTTGTTTTCCTTCATTCTAAAAGCTTGACATCATAGCAGCCCATTTTAGCTTGGAGGGGGGGTGGGTGCTTTGTTTTGTTTCTCCCCCGAGGTTTTTAAAGTGTGTGGTACACCGTCCCATGAGGCCCCCACGAGAGAGATGTGAGGCGTGAGCAGCAATTAACATCAACATTTGTTCTCCTTCTCACAGCAACAACGCCAACACAATGCTTTTTTTTGATCAAGTGTAATCATACTGTTTTGAGTATATCATCATCTCCATTATGAAAAAATGTCTATAAATCACAGAGAACTTGAAAATCACGAGGAAAGAAGATGCTTCTAATTTCTGAGAATCATCTGATTTTTAGATGTTGTTCAGTCTTAAAGAAATCCAGCGATAGCAAGCAGCACATTCATGGGTACATGGGTTTAATAATAGCTACTAAAAGCGTACATTTAATGCTGCCAGTTAATCAAAATTTAAACAAATACAGGCTAAAATAATTCTATGTATGTACCACCCATTCATTTAGTGCACATACTTAATTTCTTTGGGATTCTGTATCCTTGGTCCTGTCCTTGTTGAGCACTTTGTTACTGATGTCAGGAGGCTCCCATCGTGTTTACTTGTGCACATATGTGTTAAGTGTCCCGCTTGTATAGAAGCGTGTGCAATCCGCGTCTGTCCTGGAGCATGATCGTGGCCTAAATAACGGACACCATGGCACAATAACACACATTAACAGTTCATATTGTCCTAAATCCATATTATGAGACCTGTTTTTCTCAAAATTAGAGCAAAGTTATTCCCAAACACATATTAAGCCACATACAATGTCAGCCAAATTTTACAGTGCAAGAATTGATATTTAAGTTACGGTATTCTTTATAACTGTGTCAAATTTATCCACTAGAGTTGCTATTTTTGACTATAAACTGTAATTTAGTAGATTAAAAGCCGACAGAAATTCTTACATTTTTTTTGTTCAGCACTTAGCAGACATGGAGCAAAAACATGTGCTTCAGTATTAACAAAAAATAGGACATTTCAATTAAATTCAACCTAATCCTTCAGGGGGGAAAGAGCTATTTCACGTAGTAAATTCCAATTATTCAATATGCATTTCTGCTGTTGTTTCTAAGTGATGAAATGATCTGACTGACTCTGATGAATATTAGTGTTTGATGCCCCAAATCTGTGTTCAGGCTTCCAGTTTTCGTTATGTTTTCATGTGCTACCACAGTAGATATGCCAATGGAATCCCTGAATCTCACTGGAAGCCCAGTGTGAGCCTGCTGTTTCTCTGCCCGGTTCAGCAACACTGAGCAAAGTGACCATCTGTTTGGGGAGATTTCCACTGGTCTCTAAGCACAGTCCAGCCACAATATTTATTAGACTGAAAGAAAGGAGAAAGCTGCTCAGGAGCCAACGCTCGACAAAAACTGGAAGCAAGCTTCTGTGAGTACAGCCAAAAGAAAAGGAGAAATAAGGTAGGATGAAAGTGGGATGAGGTTGTCTTAAATTATAACACTTTCAGTATGACAGTAAAGGAAGACAAATGTGGTGTGTAAATAAGAGCTTTCGGAGACGGCATTCGCTGCAAACGTGGCGGAAATAACCCTGACAAGTCAACTCCTCTACAACTGTCATATATAGACTGACTCATTCAACGTTTACAGAGCTTCTCATCGGGTCACGCACAAAAACGTGTTCAAAACTGCGAAATCCGCGATAAGAACTGTTGACTTTAGGTGTTATCTGCCTCAAATTGGCAGAACACTCGGTAGAACATAAATGTTTCAACAGATCCTTCAGGTTGTTCCTGTTCCCACAGCAACACGCTCACCTCACAAGTACATACAGCATTTCATTGTATACTGTGATGTTAAAAAAAAAAAAGCTATTTCATTGTAATGCTTATCAAATACACACTTCCTTCAGTAGGTGGTTAATTCTATAGAAGTCTACAAGTCTGAAGTTGAAATTCTTTCCTCAGAAGACTTGCAAAGCAACACTGACTAACAGTGGAACTGTGTCAGACTGAGACCAGTTGGTATTATTTCCTACATTAACATTTTTTAAAAGGTAGTCCTTCATCATTTGTAAACAAAGATGGTAGGAACTGAGTGGGACATTTTACAGTTGGAAAACAAACTTTGGAAGACAAGCAAAGACGTCCATACATGGGTGTCAAACCTATAGTACCTTAGAAAAAAGTGTCAAACACTACAAGTTGATCAGATTCTAACTTATTTAGTTTGGGGGATTCTTTGAACAGATATTTCCTCACACATCCCCATACTCAGGGATAGAAGCTTGAACATCGATGGACCAGGTATATTGAAGTTAAGTATTTTGGTATATTCAATGAAAAGAAAGATGCAGTCTAGATTTTCTCTACTTTTCCGGCTCTGTGAGGCTTCATTCATTTATCAGAGGGAGAAATTTCTAAGGTCAGCATGCTGAACACCAATCTGAATGGATTCCATGCATCGCAATGCCAAATGTAACCATGACACAATATGACAGCAAGAAACATGTAACTGAAGTGTTTATTATGTAGAAAAACTGCATCAGATAGAGACTCAGTAAATGCAAAATCTTAAAAGACTTGGATCTTTTCAGGGGCAAAAAAAACGTGACTGGGGCATCCCCAGCTGTCACACATCGGTTTAGTCAGAATATTGCACACAAGAGACTTCCAAGTATCATTTATGCTGCATGATTCAGATAGTGTGTCATTTATTAATGTAGTTTTCACTTTGTGTCACTTCTGTGTCTTTGAGGGAGCTCAGCCCAGACAAAAAAAGTCATACGAAAGCAAAGAGCATTAGGATTCCTCCTCTGGGGATCATGAATATCTCTTAAAATTTCAAGGCGACCCATCCTGCATTTGTCAAGACATCTAGTCTGCAACAAAGTAGAGGCTGACATCCCTTCAAAGCTCTGCTACTCCCATTGTTAAAGTGGTTAAAACCAAGTTATATAAAACATGTATTGTTTCGGTATCTGCAACAAACCTTAGAGGCCAAGAACATCTGCCAGGCTGGAACTGTCGGGCTTTTCTGGTCCAGACATAGAGTCCTTCATACTGATTTCCTTCTGTACAGCAGAATCAGTGATACTTTACTTCCATTAACTCTCGCCCACACATTTGTCCTTTTTCCTCGTCTGACATCACCGCTTCTGGCTACAAGGCTCAAATGTTCTGCAATTTCATGCGCTCACCTTTCCCTTTCACTCACTCCGCATTTCTTCAACCCTCTTTGTATCCCTTTAACCGTCACCCCTTCGATACATCGCTCCAAAGAAAACCTTGCAAACACAAAGACATCATTAACCTCTGCCCATACGGAGCTTTTTCATTTTTCCATTCCTCGATCCCCTCTCCACCCCATCACTGTGTTGCTATCTCTACTTTACATTCACCTTCCCTCCCTTAAGGCGAAGATTTGTTTGGACTGAAGCATGATATCTGAGTGCTAAGGACGTCTTTGTTCCACAGAAAGCAAAGCAGACAGATTCTGACCCCTCTCTTGTTGGATCACAGACTCTACACCACAAACACCACCCACCTGGCTCTACTTTCCTACATGAGATTAATTATGTTAATCTAATTAATTCATCAACATTGTAAACTTTTTCCATTTTCTTTCAACTATATATAGTGCAAAAGAAAATGATTGTGGACTAGATGAATTTGAGAAACATTCAACCTGAACCCTCAAGAGGACATGAAAAAGAAAATATGGGAAATGGAAGCAGCTTCTGTCCACATTACATTCAAACTCGGGTGTTATTCTGGACTTCAAAGTTTCAATAAAGAACCAAAACTGTGATTTAGTACCATCATGGTAACACCCTGTACCATAGTAGTACGGTCAACACATGGGTGTATCTTGCTTGAGCTAAAAATTGAGGAAAGTGGAAAGAAGGTACCAAAGACCAGTAGATTTAGCTTGCAACAACACAGCCAGGAAAATGCTTCGAACACTTAAAATCAAAAATCCATCTGTCCTTTTTAAACATCTGACGTACTTTGATGTACAATATTACTGGCAATATTGATCAACTCATTTAGAAAGTGCAGGTGCCATCAAACTACAAAGCAACTGGTCAGCTGAGTATGCTATGCAGGAAAAGTCAATTTTATGGCCCTGGCACTTATAGAACCCAGATCGGAAAATTGACTAGTTTATTGGAATTTATCACAGAGAATACTCAATCAATAAAATTGATTTCGCTTTGATTTGGTGGGAAAAATACAGCGATGTCCACTAATCCTGCACTTTGGGACACTGTCAGACCTACTTGTCATTTTTGAATATAATATTTAACCATTTTCTAACAACATTCCTGCTTTGAATTATTTGCAGTGAGTGTTTTTGGCCTTAATACATTTTTATTTTAAGTTGACAAAGGTAGAGGCGGCGTGTGATTTCTCTATTTTGCGCAGGAGAGTCAAATGATGTGTCAAATACCCAATTATGGGCAAAAAAAAAAAAACAAGATCCTGTGATGAAGAAGACCTGAGTTAACAAAGATGGTTGACAGGCATCATCATGACACCCATGGTTGGGATTTTAGGTTTTGTTAAGCCAGCTAATACAAAGAAAGCCTGTCTATGTTGAACTTGCTTCGTATTGTACCCTCTCAGGTTTATCATCATCGTCATCTGGGCATGAGGACAAATTTAGAACATAGAGGCTGTGTTAAATGTAGAGTTTCATCGATAAAAAAATAAGAGTTCACAAGATGCTAATGAAAAGAAGCCATCAAGATGTATTGTGGGAAATGTGAGAATCTGCTATTCGAGTGATCAGTGCAAATATGTAAGAAAAAAAGTCATTTAGTCTACCTAATTGTTTCGCACAGTAAGGGCCAAAATAAGGGCAACTCATAATTGCATTTTTAATTAGTGTGCTGGTTACTCACAAAATATACTGATTTATCATTTGATGTATTAAATGATAGACGATACTTTGAAATCCAACTTTTTGGAATTCAAAATTTTGATTTTTTTATGTTTAATCCATCTCTAAAGCCATTATATTTACTATCATACAAAAACAAAAACAAAAAAAAAACGCCCCAATTGTCACAATTAATTTAATTAACTAATCAAATTATAGATGATTGGGTACAGCTTCAAAAGCAGCTGGATTGTTCCATTAAGTAACAAAGATAATGAAGAAATTGACTTGATACTGTTGCTTTATCTCCTAAAAAGATCTTTAATGAACGATTTATTAAAGCTAATTTGGGCCTGATGCATAATTTACAGTTGCACATATAAAAGCCTCAGTCACTGAATAAGAAATTGATAAAAAAATTCAGACATGAGTGCAAACAAACTGAGTGATCTCCTCCTCGTGCTGACATCAGTGGATATAAACAGCTGAGGAGTGCCTACATTGTGACAGTGTTGATGAGGTTTCGGTTCCACTTTTTTTCTGAGATGACAAATCCAATCTGTCTGCCCCGATGTGCCGCCTTAGTCTCCTAATGAGCCAGAAAAAAGAAAAAGCTTGTGCTGTGGCTACCCTTAAAAACATGACTCGATCAGCTCCAATGAGTGACGCAATCCCTGATTTCATCCACTGAGCATGAGAGAGAGAGAAAACATATTGGAGGGAAGGAAGGCGTGGAAAAGGAGAGACAAAACAACGTTTTTGCCAAGAGTTTCCCTGGAGGGATCAACGCCTTTCACATGGTTCTGGCAGCTTTTCACCTCTGCTGTCGGTGCACAATATGTGTGGGTTGTCCGAGCATCAGGGTAAGACATAATTTCTTACATGGTCCAGCTAGTGTCCCCCTGAGACATGAGGCAACTTCAACAAACTCCATTAGTGGTGTAGTAACCAATAATTACTACAAGAGAAACCCCAAGGCGGCATTTTAACAGGATCGGGTCATCATTAGGGGGAAAAAAAAGCTCTGTGGACATCATTAACTGACTGCTGTCTCAACATGCTTCACATTGCTCACAATGACTTGCTCCTCCCAAGTTGCTTTGTTATTGTAGTGCCGAGTTTTAACACATTTCAGTGGCTCTTATATTTTTGTTACATCACGATGTTAAGGTGCTAACATTATGGTGTTAATTTTTTCCTCCTCTGTGACCTGGCATTCCATTATTCTTTAAACAGCTCAGAAAGCAAGAATAAAGAGAGGGGGTTGACAGGCAAAAAGGTCCTTGGCTGGAAGCCACACTGTTGGCAGAAAACCATTCAAACACATTGGTAAAAGAGACCAATGCAGTGGTTGAAATGTTTCTTTCATCACAATGAAAACTGAATAAATACTAAGTTGCACACCAAATGCATCGCTGACAATAATCCACACTAAATGCACCTCTTCTATTGAAATCATGTTGGCTAAAAACAAATACAGTATCCAATTTCACTGGCAGGTCGTGAAGAGGTTTTAAACACTTTTGTACTACAACCAGGTCTATGCATACATGGACACATTCTGCAAATGCCTAGAAAAGATGGCAGTGACCTCTTGACTGCTTTTTAATACTGTGTTTGGCATTATGGAGAGGAGAAAACAGCGTGGGCGTGTGGGGAACCGCTCATCGAGAACAGAGCCAAGGATGCTTGTACAGTACAACATCAAAAAAATAGAAAAATAAAAAATAAAAGTCCAGTTCACTTTTATCACAAATTTGCTGTAGGGACAATTCATATGATCTCAAATCGTGGGCAAATGTCCACATTGGCCTTCATGGACGTGGGATAATAATGAAGCTTTCTTCAGGAAGACCCACATGGACATCACAATCATGACCTGGCTTTAAGTTGTCACTGCCAGCTTTCTCAGTGTGAGCTGGTGAGCAGCTACAGTTTAACATTACAGTCCACATCAAGTGAAAAAGCATGAAAAGTCCTTGAATAAAACAACTTCATAGTTATTCTTCAAGAGTTGCTAACATAACATAAAGCACAACCTCAATCTGATGTGTTTTTGGAGTAACTACCAGGCATTAGTGTAACTAGCTAGAAATCTACTTTGCAGGAATAAAATCTGAACTACATCCTTCCCAAATATATTACACTTAACTTAAGCCACACCACTGCCTCAACTCAGTGATACTGAAGTTACAACCCGTCTCCACAAGATCACCGTCCTATACAACTAAACTGAATGCTCAGTTAGGCTTTAAGGAGCACATAAATTAGTTTCATAAGAAATATTACATCACTGTTACCATCACAGAAAGGCATCCAGAGATCGGACTTTCACCTAAAAGACCAGGGTTCACTTCCCCTTACGGACACGAGATCATCGGTTTCAGACTTTGTGTCATCAGTTTTGTTTTGTGTTGCTGTTTACTTTCGATTTCACTCGCTGTCTGGTTTCCGTTTCGGCACCAGAACGACGAGGTTAGGTTTAAGACAATATCACGTTCCATGACACTGTTGGTTGAAGCTAGTCCGTTTTTTTTGGTTAAAATACGACCCTGTGACAACATGTCTGACGTTTCTCCTCCATTATCTGTGTTACCAGGATGACAAGATTGTAAGATATATTGATCAGAAATATATTTGTGAATGTAAACTGTCCCTCAAAACATAATTAAGAATGCAGTTTAGTTGCATAAGAACATAACTTTGTGGCGACTGAGTTGGAAGTGATGGAGGTGCAGGTTTTTCCCTCAAAGCAGATCTGAATGTAAATCTACAAAGGTGGTTTTGGAGGTCTTTGATATTTTTGGGGGGGCTTTCCACAACTGGGATTTACTGCAATTTGCACCATGTATTCGGTGCACGTATATTTTCTTCTCCATGTTCATTTCTTTCAGGTCTGTGAAACTGATGAGGACTGACATCAGGGGAAAAAAAACAACTTATTTTATTTCAAGGGCAAATCCTGCAGCAGAAGGAAACTCCTATTGTCTACGCAGCACATTGCAGAGCAAAACAGCATTACATGAATACATTATACAGAAACAGAGACAATGTTTTGAAGGTGCATGGAAAGAATCCTGGGACTACATCTCCCACAGGTCATTGACAGATTTAAGCTCCACTCGCATCTCCTCAGAAAACAAATAAATTAAGGATCCAAAGTTCAGGGATCAGTGCCATTAAGAGATAATTGACCACGCTTTTCTCATTCACAGGAAGCGGAGAGAGGAGTGATAAGAAAATGACAGGCAATGAGGAAAAGGATTGCTTTTCCAAAAGCCACAAAGCTTCAGCGGGACAGAGAGGGACTGACCTTGTCCTCTCACAGAGCCAACAGAGTGGTTTATTAAGGCTGAGGAGAGCACCGCTGGAAGACGCCATCTCTAGATTGGAGTACCTCGTCTGTCTGACAGACAAAGAAGCCCTAATTAAAGCAGGCAGCCCGTCCCTCAAGTGGCTGGCCTACTTGGCTAAATGAGGATTTAGAATAAAACCCAAAGGGAATACTCCAGTTTATCCGCATGTTTCAAAGAGATAGGGAGAGACAGCACCTGAGAGGATGACACCATGTTGAGAGGGTCCTCAAGCTTCACTACTGAAGCTATCACAGATGATACAAAAAGGAAAAAAAAAGTGAAAGCATTCATTTACTCGCCGGACTTAGCCTTCCAAACCTGAAAGGACCAATTCGCTATTTTCCACCATGACTTCAAACAAGGCAGTGCCGACTCGCATCCCTGCCTCTTCACACTTAGTTGCAAAATGCCTCAGTGCTTGCTGGAGGTCATGGTGTAATGACGCCGGCAGAGTCACATCATCTGTAAATAGCAAAAAAATCCAATCCTGAGGCCACAAAACCAGACACTCTCCACATCTCTGCTGCATCTTCAGAAGAAGTGAACGGGTGAAAAAAAAAACACCTGGTACATTCGCTTTCCTGCAGAAAATACAGATACTGGACAAGATTGTTGCAGAGACACATGCAGGACTGTATAAGACAGTAAAGTTATACCTACGTTAAAATCAAACCTTTCCCAATCTAGTTTCCTTCACAGGTAGGTGATGTCACCCGTAGCAACAGGGTGAGACACATCCAGGAGGAACTGTAATTAAAGCCATCACTGTCTCACATCAAAAGGATCGAGCTCAGGGGGTTCAGGCATCCTGCCTTGTGAATCCCTTCCTCTGAAGGTATTCCAGGACGTCCAACTGAGATTTGTTATGGGCTGTCTCAAAACATGTTGAAGGGACTGCATAATCCATCTGGTGTGGGAAATCCTTGGGATTCCCAAAGAAGATCTGGAGGACTTGGCTAAGGTACGGGTTATGTGGGTTACCTTGCTTGGCCTCTTGCCACTGCTATCAAATTTCCAATGAGCAGCAGAAAACAGAAGTGGAGACACGGTATACTTAGTGCTTTGAAGGGTAATGCCATTGGTTTAAGTGTCCAAGGTAGATCACTGCAACTTCCTGAGATAAGAGTTTAAGAGGTCGACCCCGCCTCAAAAGCAATCTTCAGTATTCACTAAACTCCTCACCTGGGTAATGAGGGTACAACACAAAACAACACTTTTTTCATACGTTTTACCCTCAAAGTCTTTCTCTAGCTTTGCCAATTTAATGGTTTTTGCAGGTGGGCCATGTATGCAAGATGACAGAGTTGTAAAAGGCGAACATGGCCCAGAAATCTGCAAAGGAGTAAACAAAAACAAAAAAAGTACAAATCAGCATCAGGCAGTCTGGCCTTTAAAAAAGTACAATTTAGTCATATTGATCAGTAATTCCTCACCCTGCCTTAAAGAGCTTCATACGAAGTTTAGATTTAGAATCCTGGTTTTGGTCAAAAGTAAGTAAAATGTCCACCTTTTCGCCTTCAAACCCCAAATATATCCAACTGTAATGATACAATAATGGGAAAAAAATGCATATTTTCAGGCATTTTTTCTTGATAAATAACAATAAACCAAAAAATGATCAAAGTTGTTGACTCCTCAGTTCAGCACTATACAGAATATTTGAACATCAACTGCAAACCTGTTTACCTTTTATTTAATGAATGAAACATCATTATCAGTGTTCTAACATCTACTTGTTCTGAAGAGAAAGAAAGCGAGAAAAGCCTTTTCTTTCTTCTCCAGGTTGATTTATAAACAAAGGATTGACTTCAGAGAGACTGATCCGTGGAAATCCATCCGGTGTTATTATTCCACAGGAGAAGAGACAATGCAGCTTATCAGTATTGATGAGGTGCCTCCTGTGGGCTTTGATTGAGTGGCTGATAGCAGATAAACCAGCTTAGAACGCACCAATATATTTCATCAAGCAGACAATACCCTCCATCTGCTGCTGGCCAGCTGAGCATTACAACAAGATTTAAAGAATTGTATCGCACTGCATTTTCACGAATATAATGAGAAACATACTGCTGTATTATTAAACAGTTAAAGAATAAGACAACGTTCCCTGATAGATGCCATTCTTCTGCTTGTGTTTATCTTATCATACATATTTCATGGTGTTGATCTTCCCTGATTTGTTGTCCTCCATTCCTTTATTCTCCTCTCGTCATTCTTTTACTTATTCATCTCCAGCTCGAACAGTCAGAGCTGAAGAGGAAATAACATTAATTACTATTGGCTTGGAAGGATAAGTCTTGCCAGTTGATTGATGGGGAAATTAGGCAGGCAGAGATGAAAATACCTTTTGCCACGGACTGGGGAGTCCTCCACTCCCGCTGACAGTTGCTCTATTACATGGCAGCCTGATTTCTGTTTTTCATGCTCCCTCGCGTAGGTCTAATGAGATATTTTTAGCTCGCTGTGAGCAGCTGTGCATCAGTTACAAGAAGAGGGAGTCTGGGGTGAATTATTACAAATATGCAAACATATGTACACATATCTTCTGTCAATGCGTAGCGAGTGCAAGAGCTCCAGAGCGGTTTGTCTCAGCTGAGTTGATCACTGGGGGGTTAAACACACTGAGGTTTTATGGTCATGTAAAAAAAAAATCAATTCAGACTTACAGCGTCTCAGTGAGAAGGGAAAAAGGAAAGGATGAAAACAAAACTCTGTCGGTGTTCCCATGTGAAACACTGTCAGAGCAGACAGAGGAACACGAGGTTTTTAGTGTCTGAATTTTTAGCATGGGTGGAATCACACCCCAAACATAACTGTCGACATCTTTCCACTTAGCTACACAAACAGTTATGTCATCGACGAGGGAAAACAGTGAGGCTGAGTTTCAGATTTTTCTTTGCTAGAGATACCAAATCAATTTTGTGGTAACTCGCTTGAAGGAATACAACCTGCTTTTCAAAGTTTGTTTTTTTTTATGTAGCAGAGATGCTAAAATGGTCAAGTTTAAAATCTGCACATGTACATAAACGTATTTTTAGCTCCCTTATGGTTAAAAGTACACGTTTTGCTTGATGAGTTGTTCTTTGTATTTTGGTATTAAACATTAAAACAACAAAACAAATGAACAAGCCACTCCAAATTTAGAAACCTCTCAGATATGACTACTATATTATTTAATTGTCATGTAAAGAAGTGCTTACATAATACAGATATTTTTTTGGAGCTGACACAAACAGATGTTTCTAACTGCTCAGATGGAAAATGTTAAAGTCTTTGTAACCCTCTGAACTCCAAATGAACTGGCAACTAACAATAATCATCACCAAAACTACACCATTTATCAAACAGAAGGAACTGTTGGATTTCAAACTTTGTGACGATCACTGAATTAATCATACATGAAATCATTTGTATCATCAAGATCAACTATTTGCAGTAACCAGATTGTCTAATAAATAAATAAATAAATTAAACAAAACTTTTGCACACCTTCACACAACAGAGAGGCCATTGGTGACTCAGCATCCACAAGACAAACATTCAGGGACTATTCGGTTGAACTGCAGGCTTTGTTTATACAGATCAGATAGTTACATGTGGAGGGATTATAAGATTGAAAGTGTAAGTAGTTAAATATCTATAGTATTTAGGGCCACCTTTTTTTTTTTTTCTAATACTCATATGGGAAATGCTAGGGGGGAGACTGGAAAATGTTTGTACATGTAGCTTACCAACGATCAAGAAAGCGACTCTCTAATTTACTGCTCAAAGCAAGTTCTCATTTTCTAACTTTGACTGTTTACATGGAGCGTTGATGTTTATATCAAGTTGTTGGATGCAGCGGTGTATGCAGTAACTTACAAACAGGCCAAAGACATTCAATTTACAATTACACAAAACAAACAAAGTCTGAAAACCCCCACATTGGACAGAAAATGCTGACTTTAGTTTAGTGATTAAGCTAGCAAACATCCATGTATCCCGACTGGATGGTCTACATTCTCTTTCGTGGGATTTCTCACTGAATGAGTAATGTTAAATATGAAATGCAGCCAGCTTATAGTCTTTGACAAAAGCAATTAGGGTTGGTGGGCACACTTAGTGAATGACAGACTGACGATTTAAGTGGTGACGGAGATACAAGGACGTTCTCCTGAGTCATCACTTATGCTTGTGTCACAGGGTCTGTATGAACAGCTCATCCCAGTCATAGGCCATATGGGTCAGCCGAGACCTGAGGGATGAGCTGTGGATACAATGACGAGACACACTCAAATACCATTTAGACTGTACACGCAGCACATGCCTCTTCTTTGTGTTACATCTCCTTTTTCCCCCCTCTTATAACACACACACACAAACATGCACACGCACAATATATCTCTCTTGATCCACCTCTTTCATGTTTGGTCTTAGCAGGGTACTGTGTAAATGGCGTGTTGAGCCCCTGACATTAGCTGCTAAGCCAACCGCTGGCACGGCACACACACCTCCGACGGAGCACTTTATTTAGGCACTCTTAATGTGTGTGTGAGGCAGTGGACAGTGGGGGTGTGGCAGTAGGGATTTAGGTACCGCTGACCCAGTCTCGATATAAACCGCAGGGTTGAGGGGTCGGGTCGCCACCTCTGTTTCCAGGCTTACAGTGGACATAAAAAGCAGTCGGCTGCGTCATGTTGAGCTACAGTGTGTTTGTGTGAGTGAGGAACAACTTACAGGGCTCGCTGCTTTTAGAAGCTACACCAAAAAAGGCTCGTTTAACATTCAGCAAATGAGGTTATTGCTCATTATTTAGCTAAATGATCTGAGAGATACATGGAACAATGATAGCATCACGCACAAATAACAGTGCAACGATGGTAATATATTTGAACGCCTATATTACCCCCACAGACTATATTTAGCTCTCCATCTCTTTTGTTTCCATGGGAATGAAGAGTTCACCGTGAGCGGCTGGGGCCTCGGGTATTTTCCAGAAGCGAATACGACAGAATGGCTGACTCCTGAACCAGAGCTCGCTTTTCCACAGCCTGGTGGGTTTGTCAAGTGATCATTTCCACTCCGCCGAGTCCAAGCATCACTAGGTCTGTGTTTAACCACTGCCCTAGTTTTCTCTTCATACAAGCCTGTGCTGTCAGTGAAGACAGCCTTTCAGTTCAGTACATCTGGATAATGTTGCAGTTACATGTACTGAATTGCCCAAGTATAAGGACTTTTATTTTGAAAAGAGGGGCTCTGTTTAAGTAACACACATACAGACACGTTTTGCAAATTGGTACTGGTGCTCAACCTTACTCTATAGTGAATTTCAGAGAGGGCAGATAAAATGGACAGAATTAGCTGAAAAGGGGAGAACATCTGGCCAGCTGCTTAATAGCACACACAAAAAGGACAGCGAAGAGCACAATAAAAAGAAGTGCTGCCATATTTAACAAAAAGCTAATGGGAAAAACAAATAATCATAGCAACGCCAACATGTCTGTGCTCTTCATAACAAGAAAGCTGTCAAAGAAAAGCTATATTTGCTTGCCGGAAGCATACCAACAAATATAAATATAACCACTTGACTAGTGCTAATACAGGGCTGCAAGATGGCTCGGTGGTTAGCATCGTTGCCTCACAGCCATAAGGTCGCCGGTTCACATCCTGCTGAGGACACCCGGGATCCTTTTGTTTGGAGTTTGCATGTTCTCTCTCCAGGTTCTCCGGCTTCCTCCCACACAGTCCAAAAACATGTTGAGGTTAATTGGTGATTCTAAATTGTCCGTAGCTGTGAATGTGAGTGTGCTTGGTTGTCTGTCTCTAAGTGTAGCCCTGTGATAGACTGGTGACCTGTCCAGGGTGTCCCCTGCCTTCACCCTGAGTCAGCTGGGATAGACTCCAGCCCCCCTATGACCCTAGTGAGGATTAAGTAGTGTATAGATAATGGATGAATGCTTGGATGGTGCCAATACAATACTTAAAACACCTCAGTGTATTTTTTAAAACTTGTCCAGACAGAAACTTCCACACAGGAATTTTGCTTTAAAAAACTAAAAAAAAAATCAGTGACAAGTTATGGTCTGCAATATAAGAAAAACTCTGCTTGAGTCTAAAACCGCTACCTATACCCTGTCTTCAAGGCCAAGCTGCTAAATGTGACAACCCATCTGACAGTGTTGCTTCATTTCATTTATCACTGTTCATTCTCTCAACAATCTAAATTAATAAAACAGTAATAGCGTCCTGTGAGGTCCTAAAACTATAAACTGTTGGCTGTTTGTACAACCATCTTTAAACATAATGCATCTGAAGTGGTACTTTTTACACTTGTTTACCCACAACACAACACTTTGCCAATGCCAGTATTTCATCTGAAAGCTTTTCAGGGCTGAAACTGATGATATCAATGTGTTGAAACATATACACCAACCACAATTTCAAATATCTGCAAAGCCAGTCCATATACATTTTATAACAGCATCATGAACGCAGCCCTGTCTCAAAGAAGCTGCAAAGATACAAAATGACAGTTAACAACAACTATTAAATAATTGCTCATTTTACTGCTGTGGCTGACGTGTTTTACAACGAGGATCCAGCTGGCCCACTTCCTGATTCCTCTGTGTGGATGGGATGACCTTGTACTGCGCTTCATCTATAATATATTCTGACAAGATGCTGCAAGTGACGGCACATTTAAATTTTCACAGGAAATTCTGTAGAAAGACAAATGTTTGATAGAAATATGCAACAAGCAATGCTGACGTATTCAAATGTGGAAAATACTGAAATTCAGACATATAACTAATGTATTCACACAGTCAAGGCTGATGAACAATCGATGCCCACCACACACTTGATTAGGACTGTGTGGCCTTCTGAAAGCACCGACTTCTGAGATACCTTCAGTCAGAAAGCCTTCCTATCAGTACACTTTGAAGTTCAGTTGTAGTACATCGCAGAAACGTCAATACTCCTTTGAAAGGTCCTTCACCAGAAAGTACTTGTGTTGATGTGAAGCCAAGGTTTACAGCCACATAAACCCTCTCCAATGAGATGGAGCTTCCTGTTTAGGATTTCTCATCACGTAGCAGCGGCAGCGGCAGCATTGGCACCGACTCTGGGGTTTCCCCTCATTGAACGTGACCTTCAGTTCAGCCTGCTCGCTTTAATATCTATCAGCGGGTCCAGCAGCACTGCACTGTATCTGCATGTAGTTGCCTGAAGACAGAAAGCGCCGTCAGTGCTGTTCTCACCTCTATTTCTCCTGAACATCGCTGCTGTCATTTAAAACCATTGTAAGCCAGATTGTGGTTTTCGATATTTGAATAATTGTACTATGCATGTATAAATAAACAAATTTAGTTGGTTTTATCAGTCTGTGACTCATCCAGAGCTGTCTCGCAATGACTCAGTTGAAAATCTAAATGGACAAACACCAGGAGTGCCTGCTCGGTGTTTGGAATGGTGTATTAGCCTCAGACTAGAGGCCATTTCATGACAGACAGATCCATGATTTACAATTACGGTATAGTTTTTCTTTCTAACACACATCTGGTTTACACAATCTGGACCTTTGTTTTCCTAGTCGCGATCATCTCCATCACAGAAAAGAACATTGTGATCATCACAATGTAGAAACATCTTCAGCCAATCTGATTTATCAGACCTTAGGCTGATCCAGGCATATTTGAGCTAAACTAAGGCTAAATCACAAACATGAATCTTGCTGTACTTTACTTTTTTAAATCTATTTCAGCTGGTATTTGGTGTCAAAAGCCTGTGACATGCAAGGTTTGTCAAATTCAAATTACACAGACCTGCAATGTTGTTTTAGTAGATCAAAAAACTTGATTGGGTCATCCTTACTATAAAGTAGGGCTGGAAAAAAGTGACATTGTTTCTCTTGAATATATTGCGATATGAACATACAAAGAAATTTTCTCCACATGACTTCATCAGTTCTATTTGGAAAGAATTAGTTGATTTTGTTGGGGAGTGCATCTGAATCAGAAATAGTTTTTTGTGTGGGATCTGGCTTTTTACTCATCACGCAGAGCCTTTTGGTGCAGATTTAAATAGTCAAATAAATAAAAAGTCCTGTTTCATGCAGTGGCAACCACTGAAAGACACTGTCAAGACGACCTGAAATAGGTCTGGGCTAAAACCAAATTAACATTTGGTTTTATGGGGATTATGTGGCAGATACAAGCGGTCACTTCTCAACCTCAGTTGGTCACCTGGCAACCAAGGAAATGACTGTTTCGAACCAAGAAATAGTCCAGCACACAACCCCCATGAAACTGCAATCTATTGTTTCCTAAAAGTATTGCCAAAAGTGGTCTTGACTACAGCCCTGATTCAAAGAAATTGCTGAGCTCTGGAGTCCAACAGGGCAAGAAACACAAGCAGTCAGGAGGCTTAACATGTCAACAGGTTAGCCAGTCGATCTAAACCACTAAACCACACATACTGTATGGATGACAACTGCAGCCAGCTTGTTGTTAACCTGGGTTTTCACTTCCTCAGACATAATCAAATAGTGGCAAATGGTCAAAAATAACAGCCAAATACACAGTTTTCTGTCACATAAGTTAACAAATAAGATACCGTTATACAACACAGACTGATGATGCTTACTGTTGTGTACAGTCAACCCCTGAAGGCCCATCCTGAGCCAGGACAAACCCTGGTGAGGTCAAAGCTGAATCAGATGCAGTTTGGTTTAAAACCTGCCCGGCTGCTTTAAATTTCAACAGCGCAATGTTAATTTTTAAGATAAGAACAATGATCAAAGCTATAAAAATAAGATCCAAGTAATAATAATAAACCAGAATTACCCTTCTGGACTGAGCTCTACTAAATAAACGCAAAAATAACAACGTACAAGTTAGTTTTTTTTCCTGAGTTTCATGAAAAGTTTGCCGTGACCTTGTACGAACACCAGGGATTTACAATCACACAGTCTTATTTTCTCCTTCAGGTGAGCGAGGTTCGGGCTGTGTGAAGGCGTTCAGCCAAGGCTATCTGAGTGTGGAATCAATCATGAACTTCCTTACTATAAACATCTGCCCTCATCTCTTTCAGCTCTCCTCCCTTTATTCGCCCAAAACTCTCCCCTCACCTCTGGAGCTGCAACAATTAGACCAGGGAACCACAAGGGTTTTCATTCAGGCCATTTACATTAAGGATGAATAGAGATTCTGTGTCACTGGATCCATCAACAACAAAAAACGGACATTCTCCTTTTAGTTTCTGTTTCACTGTTTGTCATGTTTCTTTTTAAAAACCCCATCTACCAATCATTTTGCATTTCTTCACGCAGCTGCTAATGCTGTGAGGAAATCCCCCGCTTCCCCTCGTGAGATGCTACATCTGCTGCTGCTGTGCTCGCCATCACCCCGCAAACTGTTCGAGCATATCTCCTTTCGTTTGTGTGTTTGTGCGCTCTCCCGTCAGCCCGTTGGGGTCTTGAGCGTGGATCAATTAGCAGGCAGCGGAAGGCTCGGCCCACGGTGAACAGATAATGATAGAGAGAATAATATTAAAAAAAGGTGAGGAAATAAAATAATGAATAAATGCCTCCGCTTTCTGGACAGACGCTCCACTGCAGAAGGAAGCGCACAAAAAGAAAAAGAAAGGTCATCAGTGAACAGAGTTTTTTGTCAGTTCTGCCAGCGTGATGCCTTCACCGGCTTGTGTTTTAATGTGAAAGACAGCTCTGTGAGTCATATACAGCTCATCAAAAATCAGAGGCTGTGGTTGATATCAGGGAATGAGTCACAAAAGCTGCTGTTCATGTCGGTGCCACTTCGATGACAAAAAAGGAAAGCGATGAAAAGAAAAAAAAAAAGGGGGAATTTAAAAAAAAAAGCTGGAGGAGTAAGCTGTGGTTAGTGTGGCTGCCACAATCTGAACCATGACTCCTTCCCGCTACTACAGATGTGACAAGGAGAAGAAAGAAAAAAAAAACGGCAGAGGCGTGAGAAACTGTACAGTTGAAAAGAATGAGGAAGTTGGTTGGAGGGGTGACATGCTTTAAAACGGAACCATTTTAAGCAAAAAATACTGTTTAACGTGACCTTCTGCCACAGCCATACGTCTCTACTAAGACAGCAGTGTTTTAGGAGCTTAAAGCAACATGGACTCGTCAGTCCTATACTCACCCCTGGCAGACAGTTTCTTGGTATTGATTATTTTTGCAGCGTACTCCTGCCCTGTGGAGATCTTCATGCACCTCCTCACCACAGAGAAAGCACCCCTACGGGACACAAAGAGTTCGGATTAGTCACTGCAGGGTAGGATTTTTAAAATATATAAGGACAAATTCAGATTTAGCTGCGAAAAAGGCACTGAAATGTGAATCACAGACACATTAGGCGTCCTCTCGCCTCTCAGTCCCTGTGTGGCCTCTTTTGATAGACGTTTTAATGAACAGAACATCCCATCGTGAAGCTCCACAGTATATTCTCGACCTTGGACACAGCAGTTGACAAAACAATCTCAACTCAAGGTGCACTCGCTGTACGTGCTATGAGGCTTTGAACAGTGTTACAGCTTCATCAGCGGATGGAGTTTGGATAGTTGCCACGAGGCGGTAGCTCTGGTTCAAATGTCACTTATATTTATCACTCATTTTTAGCCATTTATTGCAGTCCTGGGGCTACTTTAACCAGCCTCCAGTACATTTTTTCTTTGGGCTGGTATGGTTTTAACTACATTTTTTATTTGCTTTAGTCATGTAAAGCACTTCTCGCCTACCAGATGAACAAAACACAATCTTCCTCTTTATGCAAACGAAGAGGAAACTTCAGCTGCTACGATCTTGCAGTTGGGTGGTACTATGAGGCTGCAGAAAGAAATGTGTCAACCACACATTTGTTTTGTCACTCATACATTCTGGCAAAACGTCTCTGAAGGCCCTGCATGCAAACGTACATGTTTTCACTTCAGTTTTTTTAAACCAAATGAAGCCTTAAAGTGAGAGTCCAAGTCAAGAGACAAGACTTCAATCCAGTGCTTATATGAAAAAAAAGAAGAGTACAATGACCAAAACAACACCAAGTATTTAATTATTTTTGGCGAAGGCTGATCAGTTTTTTTGCCTTCAAGTCTCAACTGGATTCTTTGGGTATTTGAATTTCAACTTCTTACAAGTCCTCATTTCTGCAGCTCGAGACAGATTTAAGTTTAGAAAAGTCGTCACGTTTTCAAGACTCAGGTTCATTACGTGTCCACGCAGAAAACCTGTTTTCCAGTCGTCCATCCTGAGCTCATTTTAGAGAACAGAATCACCTCGACTTTAATCACACTAGTTAACTTGCGTCACACAACTATCAAAGTGGTGTGAAGCGCATTTTTATGCTTCAGATCTATTCAGCTACTACATTTTTCACAGATCTCCATCGTGACTGTGTACTGGGCTGCTTCGGGGCACTTTTTTTTTCCTGCATAGAAGAATTTTCATCTCCTCCCCAAAGAGGTTTCAGCTGCACCACAGAAAAATCCCCAACAACAAAATAACAAGAATTCAGAATTAAAAGATTAGTTTTTCTAATGGTCAAAAATGAAGAAAAATGCTGATATTTCTGTCAAATAAGCAAATGCAGACTCACTGCCTTCACTGCACATGGACTGATTATGTTTACTCATGCACAGTCATCCCCCAAAGGCTCATTTCTGAGCCTGAAAACCCCTGAATATCGTGGCTAAAAGCAAACACAGCATACTAACTAATAAAAATTCAACATCTATAAATATATTATTTAACATTAATATTCAGGTAAAACAACATAACTTCTTGTTTGCAACAAGAAAGTAAGGGTCAAAAAAAGTAGAGTACATGCAGGAGAACTTTAAGTATGTCCAGACCCCAACATGTGCATCCTAACCTTAAAACTGTGGCAGTTTATAAAAATCACTTTGCTCTGCAGGTCTTGTTCTAAAGAAAATTGCCAAAAATAAAGAGTTTCTAACCAAGAAGCAGACCAACATGACAAACATTCTGCATATTTTGGCTGAATCGCAGGCTGTGTCTTCACAAAGCAGGTAAAAATGAAGTATGGAAACCAATTACAGAGATTGAGAGGGAAATAAAAACATACTTGAGCAATAAATTACATGCAGCATGGCTCAAAAATGTTATACAGAGGAGAAATTTGTCAAAAAGTTGTTGAAGGATACATTCAACATGGTGAAATATCTTTCTGGATTTGATAAGTACTGGAAGAACTTGGACAAATGTTAAACATAATAATGCAATTTTTTCTTTTTCATTTTCTGGCACTAGGGACTGCAAGGTGGCTCAGTGGGTAGCACCGTTGCCTCGCAGCGAGAAGGTCGCTGGTTCACATCCCGGTGAGGACACTCGGGATCTTTCTGTTTGGAGTTTGCATGTTCTCCCCGTGCAGCGTGGGTTCTCTCCGGGTTCTCCGGCTTCCTCCCACACAGTCCAAAAACATGTTGAGGTTAATTGGTGATTCTAAATTGTCCATAGGTGTGAATGTGAGTGTGCTTGGTTGTCTGTCTCTAAGTGTGGCCCTGTGATAGACTGGTGACCTGTCCAGGGTGTCCCCTGCCTTCACCCAGCTGGGATAGACTCCCCCCCCACGACCCTAGTGAGGATTAGGCAGTGTATAGATAATGGATAGATGGATTATAACTGTGTCATACCACACAGAAGACCTGTGGGAGTTCTCTCTACTTCTAACAATGCTTGTTCTGTTTCCATAGTGGTGCAGGACTTGAAATTGCAGTGAAACATGAGCCCACAGAGAGGAAAAAAGTGGAGTTCAGAGGGTTAATATCGCTGCATATCTCTGTTTGGAACCGTGTGGATAGTGTTGTAATGTGCCTCATGAACATGACTGTTTTATGGTAATAACAGATGTTGGCAGGATTTTTTGCCAACAAAAAAATAATAATGCAAGAAAGTACCTAAGAGGTATTTATTGTTGGGAAAGGTATGTGAACGGACGGAAACAAGTGTAAACATGAAACCATCAGAGGTGCAGATCTGGTGTCGGACTGCTCTGCATACCTTCTGAACAGAATACATTTAATCAGCGTGTCACTTTGATTTGCTCTTTAAAAAAGTGCTTTGATCACTGTTCCTTCAAAGAGCCACACCTTCTTTAAATGGGGAACATTTCAGATCTCACCTTGCCCTCACAAATCCACTTTCTAAAGGCTTTAAACAGGTGCTCATTCTAAAAATATGCAGCTGGAACAGCAGCCTGTTGTCTATTGCAAATTGCGAAATACAGGAATTTAGCTTCAAGGCACATGTTCAATAAACCCAGACTTGCTTGGATCTATTTTTATGAGTAATTACAAAACACAGTCCTGAAGTCAAAGTGGAGCAACAATGCATGCAATGGCTGGTATTTAGGTAAAGTGATCAATAATCTGAGCCGATACTTTCACTCAAAGTACACCCTGTGGTTTTTAAAACAATGTCTGGCAGCCTGCATGAGTTCACCTGAGGCACGGAGAGCCACACCTTCCAACCTCAACACAAGATTAATCTGTCATATCTAAGCGCACATTTTGGCTGATCGCTGGAAATACACGATTCTAGACAAACTGCATGTATTTGTGTAAAGCACAGACAACACTGAGGAATTTCAAACATTTGGCATTTTGCACGACGTGGCGGAAACTTGAGGCCAGATCAGTGACAAACACATTGAGGTTCACACAGAGAGTCTTGCGTAAAGGTGAGCGTCGCAGGTGAGCCAGCTGACCGAATTACATTCAAATTTCTGTATTTTTAAGCTTTTCTCTCACTCTCCTTGATAATAAAGCTGGTTGAAGCATATTTCATGCACACTGACAAACTCTCAAGAGCCGTTTTAATATTCGGCATGCATTCCAATGCACTGGGCGGTGCTCCATTTAAATTTTGAAACTTTTAAAATCAGTTCACCTGCGTTATCAGGGCAGGCGAAATAGACGCAAAGGACGGTTAACGAATAGAGAGAACCAAGTCAAACAGCGCAGACACACAAGAGAGAACAAAAAGTATTCAAACGAATTCAAGAGATAAAGCTAAGGTGACATTTAAATAGTCTTTAGTATATCCGCGCTGTCGATTTTCGCTCACAAGCAAAGTAAAAGTAAAACGGTGGATTTTTTGAATGGGATTTGGTCCTGCCCATACGCGCTCGCGCCACCTATCAAGGTGGGAGCAGGTAGGCGCCCAGGTATCGGTGTATTTAAACAGCGGCAGTAGAAGCAGCGGACAATTGAAGCTTCACCTTCTCTAAGAATTTGTATTTTTTAAAAAGTCAAAACAGAAAGAGAACTTACTTCCCCAGCTCCTCGTACAGCTGGTACTCATCAGTGAACCTGGTGCAGGTGGTAGAAGCCATGGTACAAGGTGAGCAAAGGGACTCGGGAAACTGAAAGCCTCAGCCGCTTCTAATACGCTCCACAAATCCTTTTTCCCTCTCCGTGTCCCAAAAGTGCCACTTGTCGCCTTTCGGAGAGCAAAAAAAAATAATAAATAAAAAAAATAAAAGTAGGGAATGAGTTAGAAGTTGAAGTCCTAAAGCGGTGAAAGCTCGGCGTCGGTACTCCCGGCTCCTGCCTGCAGACCCCGGCTTAGTCCTGGACTTGACAGGGACGTCGCGACCTGCTGTTGTGTTTGTTTCTACACTGACACTTGGATTAGTTGACCGCGGTCAAGACAGAATTAATGTACGGAGTTCCACTTCCGCTAAGGAACCTTCACAATAAAACTACTCAAGCGCTGTTTTGACGATGTAAAAGTAGGCGTATTTAGGATGTTCTTTAGGGAAAATGACTGTTAATTAATGCTAACAATAATTATTATTTAGTGTATTTTTTTTTTTCTTGTACTCTAATAAAAGACAACCGTAAAGCCTATTTGCTTAAAATTACTTGTGTAAGGTTTTAACGTGAACAAAATAAAGGAAAAATGAATGAAATAATTAAGGTTTTCAAAACCCTAAGTAAAAGGGGTTTTAACACCAGAATTGCACAATTTCTTACTTTTAATTTACTTTTAATTTTACTTACTTGCATTTTTACATGCATTTACATTTTGGTTCTGTTTTGTTGTTGTTGCTGTTGTTGTTTTGTTTTGTTTTGTTTTGTTTTTGTTTTGGTAGTTCTAAATCTGCTGTTGTTAAAATTGTGCACAAGTTCCTAATCTTCATTTACAAGTCCAACAACAATCAGGACGAAACAAGCGTTGTATGTTCCTTTCAACGTTTTAACAGCTGTGAAAGTGGTAAATGAAAATGAAATGTAGCGCCGATATATTTAAATATTTAAAGTTTTATTTATTTGTTTATTTTTAAATCGGTAGTTGAACTTTTTTTTTTTGTTTTGTTTTTGTTTTTGGTGTGGTTTTTTGGAGATGTTTGTTTTTGTTTTTTATTTTGAAGGTATAATAGCTTCACATCCGTTTTTTTCTTAATACGCGGTGTGTGACTTGACGAAGTTCAATCCCTCTCAGCGCTTCCTGATTGGAAACGCTGCGCAGCGGCTCCATCTACAGGCAGCAGAACCAGCCGGCTGCAGACGCTCTGCAGTGTGAGGAATCTAGGAGGAAAGTGCAAAAATCCACATTGACTTTGATTTAGATCCACATCACACATCACACAGGACATCCAGAGAACTCCCTATCATTTCATCAAAACTTCACACATTCTATTTTCTGCAATAATTACAATGGAAACAACCGTTTTCAGATGGTTTGCATGAATTAACAAACTGAAATAGTTTTGACTGACTTTGTTCGTTTTGGTAAGAGTTGTGCTGTTCTGGTGTGTGAATACATGAAGCTTTTTGACTGATCACAACTTCACATTAAGTAGAATCAACAGAAGACCTCATTGTGACTCTGCACATGTTTCAAGCTGCTTGCATTTGGTCACCACTGATTATATTTAATCTTTAATCAGTGAGCAAAGAATTGGAGTTGAAATCAATTCTAGTTGTAAGTTGCAGTAATTGCCAACATTGTTCCAATATTGTGTCAATACTTGAGATTATAAAGTGTAGCTGCTTCACTTAATTTCAATTTCTATCCTGCAACAGTGCGTTTAAATAAAATAGTGGATCACATCTGCTCAGAAAACAGCAGAGATTTGATATAAATCCTTTTTATCTTTCTCGATTGAATCTTGATTGACTTGATCTCTTTGGATCTCAAACTGAATTTAAAATTGCGCTATACATCGAGGGGAAGCACCCTTTTGCAGACTGGCAGACATCTGAAACCTATAACAGGACACCTCTTCCGAACAGAGACCTCCGATGTTGTACCTGGAATCTCTCCTTATCACCACTGGGACCATTTTAAACTTCACCTTCCTCATCTGGTCCAGTTGTTCCTTCGGTTATTCCTAGATCTTCTAATCCTCCTCCTGCCTGTCAACTGGGATTGTCACATCTATCTACCCTCTTCTGCTTCTTGTCTACCATCGCCATGTCTGGTTGGTTTAGCCAACAGCAACTTGTCAGTCAGGAACTTGCAGTCCCACAGGATATATGTAAAATCCTGACTTGTATGGATAAATGTAGTAAGAAGTTCAATTCAATTATTTTATTTACATAGCATGAATTCAGAACATATGTCATCTAACAGCGCTTAACATAGTAAGGTGGAGACTTTACGAATTCTGAACAGAGAACCCAACAATCCAAAGTTGCCCTTGGACTCCCTATGAGCAAGCAGTCGGCAAGGAGTATAAAAAAACCCCTAAGCTAAATGGTTCACACTTATGTAGCACCATTTGAACCTCAGCTGTTTTCTATACGACACTAATGGCGGTAGAGCAGCTGTGGAAGGTGCTCGTCTGTCGTCGGGAGCAACTTAGGGTTCATTGTCTCCCTCCTCCAGCCTTACGATTGGTTGACAACCTGATCTACCACCTGAGCCTCCTTCAAGTTTCCCTCTGTAATGGGAAAAATGTTGGACTTGAGTAAATGTACTGCTGTTCAAATACGGTGTCAAATGTCCTCCTTTTGTCTTTCTTTTCGTGGAAGACCTCTGACCCCTCACTGGAAAAAATCTATTTCAGCCTGGTGTTGGAAATGTTGACCGATGAGCAACTCCATCTGTTTTCCAAACCACTGTTTCCAATCCAAAGGTTTTCTTTCCCAACCATCTTTTACAACCTTCATTCTGAATTGTACATACGCTGATAGAGACCTCAGCAGCTCCTGGGAACACACTTACTCTAATATGTTAGGTCAGTCATTAGCAGCACGCCACTGGTTAATCAGCCTAATTAGGTCACAGTGTTTCGAAACCTGTATTCACTTTGATATCTTTGAGCAATTAAACAAATAAATCTCCTTAAAAGTAATATTTCCAAAAGAAACCCTCAAGAAATCAGCACAGAAACAATGTAAAAATGTCACAATGGCCTGATCGGGTTCACCTTGCAGATCTGCCGTTAACTGGATCTCCATTAATCCTCATTTAGTCTTTAATCCAGCAGTGAGGAAGTGGGGCTTCCTGCAGATTCACTGTGATGGACTCTGAGTGTGTGTGTGTGTGTTCACCTCCATCATTACCATTAGTTCACTGACAGTGAAACGCTGTGTGCTGCTTTGTGGGCAGATTATCTCGTCTCAGCCCTTAACAGTCGTATTCTCTGCATATTACAGCGGCTCAGTGAGGAATGACTGAAGGGCTGCGTGATGGTAGAGAAAAAAAAGAAAAAGAAAAACAACGCTAAGCTGTCTATATCTATCTGCATCAGCACCATCTCCATGACGATGAGCTATTTTTAGAAGAATTGCCTCCGAAGGGATTTTTCGTGCCGTCTTCTGCCCTCTAGTGACGAGATGCTATCATGGGCCTCAACAGGTTGTGTCAGGTCTCTCTTTCTGGGTTTATCTTTAGTTTTTTAGGGGTATCATCAACTAAAGGGGTCCTTAAATTAAAGAGAAAAAAATGTAAAAACTAAAATTTGATCTGGTTTGATCATAGGATTAGATAATTCTGACAAAACCTGAGTTTATAAAAAAAAAAAAATCCCCATCCAAGGTCATCTTCTTCACCTATTCTGGAACTTGGGAATGGCGATGGTGCACCAATGATCCATTGAACACTGAACTTTCGAAACATCTCGTCATAGCAACAGAATGGCAATGTCCTATAAAAAGGCCTGCAGAACTTTCCACTGTTCTCATTTGGAACTTGGATTTGCAGTTGACCTTCTTTAAAAAAAAACAAAAAAAAGAGTAGTCTTTGGGGATCTGAAATGCAGGAGAAACATCTAAAGGATGGACCTTGTTGAAGAACCAATTCTGGAAAAGTGAAAGTACAAGAAGAAGAGGAAGCGAGCCAACCAGTCAGAGGGGAGGAGGAGCGACTGCTGGTTGGACACCTGCCAAAACTGAACGTTCAGCAGGCGGCTAAGACAATTAAATACTTGTTTTTCCTGCACTTAACCCATTATCTGACCTCCTTTAACTCTTTGAAAGTGTTTTCAGGCCAAAAATGACAACAAACAATTTCATTTGAAGTTTGTCACGCAACTAAATTGTCAATAGCTTGTTTGAAAAGTAGAGGATAATTGATGTTTTTTTTGGTGTAATTTCTTAGTTTTAGTGTTTGAAAATGTGAGGAGTGTGTTAACGATGATTTTTTTTTAAAAACTGATATTGTGGTTTGAAGGTATTAATTTGGTTGAATTTGGCGGGAAAAGTTTTAAAAACAAGATGGCGCCTGGGAGATTTTTTTTTTCAGAAAATGCTCCGATTTATTATTTCTGGTCACCGTGGAGACGATGGAACTTCGAGGAGAGGCATCAGGAGGAAACGTCGTGATGTGATGGTGCAAACAGACCGGCTAAGTCGAGGATGTGGTCGGAGCTTTCAGTCCTTTAAAGTTCACAGTTGATCTTGTTAAATTTAACTAATCTTCAGCTCTTCTTCAGGCAGGTTTCTGTTGTTCTGAACATAGAGCTGAGCTGAGGTCTGATTGTTTAACGGAACAAGATCTACTGTGTGTCACTGATCATCTTTGAGGAGCCCAGTAGGACCTTTTTGTTTTTAACCATTGCATCTAAATGTGATTCTACCCATTTCGGCAGCCATCATATACATTAAGAGATGTACAGTATGCAACAGAACAATCTCCCTGTATCCTTCTCCATCTTTGTGAAATCTCCTAATTTTATTTACTCTTTTTTCCCCCCATGTGAATCCATGATGCAGACAGACACAGCCTAAGTTCTAATGCTCAGAGGTCCTTTCATCAGCATGCAATCAGGCTACTTGGCACTCACAGCTACATTCAATTTTGTTTCAATAATTAAATTTTTTCTAGTGTGTGTGCCATTGATCACAGGGTGTGTTCATCCTTGTTGCATTGCATTTCTGATTGTGTTTTTGGATTATTGAGAGGTGACACTGAAGTGATTTCCTTCACTTCTGTTGCATCCTGCGTATGAATGCAAAAGTGTGATACTTTACGATTTACTGGTTGATTCAAGGACAATATACACAAACATTCCTCTATATACACACCTGTTAACATCACTATTATAGGTTTGTGATATTGAGAAGTTGCCTGCCAAGTGTTTTATGGCAACTACTTGAGATGTGCCTTGTTCATATCAAATGCCAGAAGAGAGTCGTCTGTGAAACACTCTGATTGACGAATAAGGTTTTATTTGCTGTCTGTGAACGGCCTCCTTGATATCCTCTGTCACAGGATCTGTGTGGTTTTTACTTTCTATATTGATCTTTCTAGTTTGATTCTAACAAAGTCTGTCTGGTTTTTTTGTCTTTTTGTGTTGAATTTGGTTTCACTTACTGTTTATTCATCTAGATTGATGAAACCGTCCACATGTCTGGCATGAAGTCTTTAGTATTGATTTCCAGGTTAAGATTAAACCTGTGCTCTATTTTTCTTTTATGAAATCCCTTCTGTCTCCTCCATTTCCTGCTTTGATCTTTTCCTGATGAGCTTGTCAAGTTTACTTTGCATTAGATATTAACTTGCATTCCGTTTAAAAAGTGTGGTTTGTGATTCAGTCGACATGTTTGTGTTGATGGGGGCTGGTTTAGAGGGTGAAGATGCGGCCGTCGATGGCGTCCTGCATCGTCAGAATGAGGTCACTTGTTGCTTCACATGAGACAAATGTGTGTTTGATCCGTGCTATTCTTACTGTTTTGCAGCTGGACAAAAGGTCACCTCTGCTATTTCCTCCAATAGCAGTAGAAACAATAGAGATCTGGTGGTTTGATGATGCTCATAGAGAGAGATCATGTTCATGTTAAATCTCATGAGAAGCACTAAAGATCTTGTGCTTTCACTCATCTTCTTACATGCATCACCTACATTGTAGAACGTCCTGCAGCTGAAGAGAAGCAGATCATGATTATGATTATGAGGGGGGAAAAATGGCCTTGATTTTCTCTGATGATGTAGATGTGGAGCTGGTTTCTCTTCCTGGAGTCCTTGAAGTGTTCAGTGTTCCTCCAAATGATGAGTGTTGCTGATAAAAATGTGGTCATCATGCACACGTACTTAACGTCTTTTCTTTTTGTTGAAAAAAAGAAAATACATTCATCCATTCCTGAGGAAGTTGAACAGTTTTGAATATCAATGGTCTGTAAGAGGATAGAGACAGTTATTTATCCAATCAAAGACATAACAGATGATCAGATACACAAATAAATGATGCATGTTCCCCTCTGTTGGTCATTTCAAGTAACTACAGTTCCACTGCCTGTATGGGGTACGCAATTCAGTTTGAGGTAAATTGATGAAAAGCCAATTTATATATTCATCAATAGGTGTGGATCTGATGATCTGCAAAAAAAAACCCACCAGTGTCCAAAATAAAATAAGCTCACTAGTCTAAAGTTTACATGATTGTGTGCATTTTTGGCTTTTCAGTATTCAATGAGTGAGATTTACATATGCACAAACTGTTACAGAACAGACTCTGAGACTCAGGTGCAGACATGGTGGAAACAGGCAGATAATCAGAAGAGCATCTATTTACAAGATATATACAATTTAATATATTTTATTTGTATTTGTCTTTCAGAGCACTGAAGGACGCTTCACAAGAAGGGTAACAATAAAAAGAAATGATAATAAAACAGCAGATAAAAACATCACAAGCAAAAAGATGGACAAATTACAGTGAGAAAGCAGTTCTAAACAGATGAGTTTAGATTTGAAGAGAGGCAGTGAATCGGTATTATGGCTATCTGGTGGCAGCGAAATCCAGAGTTGGGGGCAGAATGGGAGAAGGAACTGGAAGCCATAGAGGTGAGGTGAGTGGAAGGTGGATGAAGATGATCTGAGGGAGCGGGAGGCGATGTGGATAAGCTCTAAAAAATAGGGAGGGGCGAGGTTGCCTTAAATGTATTTGGAATTGGACCGAGAGCCAGTGAAGTTCTCAGAGGTATGGGGTGATGTGGTGTGAGGAGGGGGTTTGAGATAACATGTGCAGCAGAGTTCTGAACCAGTTTATGGAGGGATTTGTGAGGGACACCAAAGAGGAGCGAGTTACAGTCACCAATGCAGGAGGTGACAAGACTGTGGACAAGTATGGAGGTGGTGTGAGGGGTGAGGGAGGGGCGAGACAGTTGATATTGCAAAGATGGAAATATGCAGACCAGGTGCTGCTGTTGATGTGGGACAGAAACGAAAGTGAACTGTAGAGGATGATACCCAGACTCTTGACCTGGGGGATAAATATAGATGAGCTGTTGATTTGCACCGGAAATGGAAATTAGGTTAAAAGGTGAATATACGGATCACCAGAACAGGAAGTATTATACTGAAGGATCGGAGGACTTATAACAACTAACAAGCAGTTAACCAATGAAACAAAAACTCACCAACCCGAACTTGATACAACCAAGTCAGGAAGGTGAGGAAAACGGGGACAGAGTATGTAGGAGTGGGAGACTAAGGCTTACTGACAGAAGAGCTTTGGGAGGGAAAGGGGCAGGCAGGCAAAGATGGCAGGGTGGAGGTCCAACAGATGCAGTGACCAGGTGGAGCAGAGCTGGATGCACAGCAAGGTGAGTATGGTGGACTGACGGGACTCCAGACAATCTGTCGTTGTGTCATGGTTTGAAGTCGGCTTTTATGGAACACAGAGGTGGTAGAGGATTGTAAACCACACCCTGCCACAGGTGAAGACGCTCAGATCATCAGATGACCACCTGGGGAGCACCAGCCTGCACACCTGGGGAGAGAGAGAAGAAAGGAAGACAACCACCACTAGGTGGAGCCAGAGGTGGAGGCCCTGACACAAAGAAATGATCTATATAATAATGCATATATCCACGACACTAAGAACAGAGAACTAAGAATTTCATTGCACAAAACAAAGCAAAGGCAGGGGAGCAAACACAAGACAGCTGGAGAATACAGGGGAAAAAATAAGGTTAAGAAAATGAAACTAAAGCAAAATACAAAAGTACAAAAACAGCCAACATCTAAAAAGGTCAAAGGAACACAAGGAGAACAGGCAGGATTCAAAATAAACTCAGGAGATAACTCAAATGGGACATGCAAAAAGCAAATAGACAAACAGAGACACAAACGAGGAGACGCAGGAAATGCAGAAAAGGAAAACACACAGGAATGAATGAATCAAAACAAAGCTAAAAACCAAAAAATGAAAGACAATATTGTCAAGTAATGTGATGCACATGTTATTATGGTTGCATCAAATCGACACACCCAATAAACCATTGAAATCATGGCATATTATATTGGTTGATAGTAAATATATGACACTGTTGCTTTACTGTACAAAACAGCAAGGGGGCGCTGTTCTTCCAGTTTAGGAGAATAAGGTTTAGCAGAGGATGAGAGCAGAGAAACACTTCCTGTCTTATCTTGTTGAGCAAAGATACTATGGAAGGATTGCAAACCATTTTTGTTTAAGTTTTTTTGACAATCTTTTAAAAAAGGGTTTATAAGCTGTAACTGATGCTTTATTGTTATTTAATACACAGTTTACCAGTGATGAACTTTGTGGATGCTAAAAGTGTTCTTCTCATCAAGTTATTTTAATCTGTAATGGAGTCCCTTAAGACATGTCTACCCACATTTGTTTGGAGGCGCAAAGGTTTGATTTTCTTTGTTTTGTTTGCTGTGCAATATTCAGACCAACTGTGTGTCACTAGAACATCAGCATCTCAGACAAAAATATGCATGTTGGCCACACTTCCAGCATCCCTTTGCTACAACCAGACAGGTTTTCTACAGGAGCGGCAACAAATAATAATCCAGCCACAACCATTAGCCCATGCTAGCATTGTAAAATAAGTAGATGTAGTGTGTTGTTGTCAACCCAAGTAAAGTCTGTTTCCACCGTCGGTCAGATCGGAGCAGACTGTGTGGAATCAGATTCACAAAAATCGGAGCAGAATAGACATGAGCAGAAGAGGAATGGAGCTGAGATGAAAAGAGTGCAACTACATCATGTAAATAGCATAAAGAGAATGCTTCATATTTAAATCTGTGGTATTTTTTTTAGAGCTCTGCCTGAATGCTGGACTGTGTTTCACTTTTCCAATGTGGAGTTTATTCTATGGTAGTTTGGAGCAGCAGTTTCAACAGGAGGGACTCACAAAAATAATGTCCGTCTAAGTACATCTTAAATTTCAGTGACTCTTATAATGTAATTTTCTCTGCTGGAATCACAGAAACATGTGCATCTTTGTCACAAAAAATGATCATGCATTTTGGTTCTTTTACAGATTTATTATACGTCTTCTGGAAATATGAGTAAATCTGCTGGGTCAAAAATATACACACAGCAACTTGAATTATCTGTTTTGCTGATGATTGAAACTGTGCTCATCAAATGTTCTTAGTGGCATGGCCTCTTAGCTCCTCATGACTGATTACTATTGACTAGAGCTGGTGACTCCTCCAATTATATACACACAGTCTTATATATTGCACCTTAAAGAAATGTAGGAATATCCCTAAACCTGATGTCCTGATTCATATCATTTACAACTATAAACATCTCCCCCTTTAGTTTTCCACAATGGAGTTACACTACCTATCTACTGCACACTATCCTACAACACAAATGAAGAGCATAACATGCAGGAATATGAGTGACACTTTGGCAATATGAACTCTCCTTCCTTCGACCCTCCCCGGCTCACAGGTGGTCTCATATTACTCAGTGTCATTAAATACACAGTGGAATCAGAGTTCTGAAGACAGAGATTGATGCTGTAACATACAGCGGTACATTTTTCCTCACTTAGTCTTGGCTTGAGCTGCAGACAGCATGTGGAGTTCATATAAAGAGACGATCCAACGTTCCCATCTGGTGGTGGGAGAGGCATGGAAGGGAAGGTCAATGTGAAGACCCAGGAGGCCGAGGGAAAGGGAGGCTTTTAGTGCTGCAGTAAAGCTCTTCTCACACATAGTGGGGTTATATAACAAAAGTTTGACACGTATGGGGTTTCTGATGGTCGATAACGACGGCGGTGTCAGTGATTGTAGGTATTGAGTCTTTCTTTATATGTAGACATGACAATATGGATGCTGTGAATCTGTCTAATTTGTCTTGGGCTAAGAATGTTTGGTTTCAAAGGAGTAAAGATTAGATTAGTTTAGCCAGCTTTGTTAATCCCAAGTTGGAAAAACTGATTTGCCACCAGCTCAACTCATACAAACATTTCATTCACAAAAAGCAACAAATAAATAACATAACCATTAAACTCAAGAGTTTATTAAATCTGACCGCATATGAGACAAAAAACCTTCTGCATCATTCACTACAACACTCAGGCATCCAGTCGCTCACTAAACAAGCTTCCATCTTCTGAGTGAAGCTGCACATAAGATAATCATTACTTCTAATTTTTCCCCCTCCAAGGATTACACGCATTGTTGAAAGTGGAAAAACATTGGCTGAACTTTCACAAATATGATCCTATTTTCCTCATTTTGTCCAGCATTTCAAGTAGTAATGATAAAATCGTCAGCTGCTCAGCCACATTGTTTAAAACTGATAGTTTGATGTAGTTCAATTAAAAGATGCTACAAGTTTTTCATTGATTGCAAAACATCGTCCAGTTAGAAGAGGGCTGTTGGTTTATTGTAGATAAGAAAAATCTGACAAATAAGATGGTTAAAAATCAAGTTTTTTACCTG